>NW_017674292.1:66767-102702 GCF_001879085.1 Nicotiana attenuata | reverse complement strand
AAGCTGGCTGATCATGAATCGTTTACTGGAATAGGTTCTATGAAGTTCTTATCTGGATGCTAAATCATGGATGATAGAGTGGCCAATGCATCGGCAAACTCATTCTGGATCCTGGGAACATGCCGGAACTCTGTCTTTACGAACCTTTTCCTCAACTCTTGTACATGATGCAAATACGGGAGTATCTTGGAGTTCTTGGTCGCCCATTCTTCTCGGACCTGATGTATAAGCAAATTCGAATCTCCAATCACTAGCAACTCTTGGACGTTCATGTCAATAGCCATCTTGAGCCCTAAGATGCAGGCTTCGTACTCGGCCATATTGTTGGTGCACGGGAACCTGAGCTTGGCGGATACCGGATAATGCTGGCCGGTTTCTGATACTAGGACTGCTCCTATGCCAACTCCCTTTGAAACTTTTGTTGCTACCATCGAAAAACCATACCTCCAAACCGACACTAGGATTCTACAATGTCCTCTCCTATGCAGGATACCTCCTCATCAGGAAAATACGTCTTCAGAGGCTTCTATTCTCCGTCCACGGGATTTTCGGCAAGATGATCTGCCAGTGCCTGTCCTTTGATTGCCTTCTGAGTCACGTAAACAATGTCGAATTCACTCAACAGGATTTGTCACTTGGCTAGTGTGCCAGTGGGCATGGGCTTCTGAAAGATATATTTCAGCGGATCCGTTCTTGAAATGAGGTAAGTGGTATAGGCGCAGAAATAATTCCTCAACTTTTGAGCTACCCAAGTCAGAGCACAACAGGTGCGTTCTAATAGAGAGTAATGGGCCTCGTATGGAGTGAACTTCTTGCTGAGGTAATAGATGGCTTGGTCCTTTCTCCCTGTTTCGTCGTGTTGCCCCAAAACACAACCAAATGCTCCATCCAATACTGCAAGGTAGAGCAACAACGGTCTGCCCGGTTCAGGCGGAACCAGAACTGGCAGCGTTGATAGGTACTCCTTGATTCTATCGAAGGCTTTCTGACAATCATCGGTCCATTTAGTAGTGGCATCTTTTTTCAACATCTTAAAGATGGGATCACAAATGACAGTGGATTGATCTATGAACCGGTTGATGTAGTTGAGTCTCCCCAAGAAACTCAAGACCTCTTTCTTATTCTTTGGTGGCGGCAATTCTTGAATGGACTTAACCTTTGATGGATCCAGCTCTATTCCTTGGTGACTTACGATGAACCCAAGCAACTTTCCAGCAGGAACCCCGAATGCGCACTTGGAGGGATTCAGTTTCAGATTGTACCTCCTCAGCCTGTTGAAAAATTTCCTCAAACCATCCATGTGATCACTGGCCTTCTTGAACTTGATGATAACATCATGTACGTACACCTTGATCTCCTTGTGTATCATGTCATGAAAAATAGTAGTCATGGCCCTCATGTAGGTGGCCCCGACATTCTTTAACTCGAACGGCATCATCTTGTAACAATACACTCCCCATGGCTTGATAAAAGCTGTTTTCTCAGCGTCTTCCTCATCCATCCATATTTGATGATACCAAGCAAAACAATCAACAAATGACTGCAGCTCGTGCTTGGCGCAGTTGTCAATCAGAATATGTATGTTTGGCAAGGGGAAGTCGTCTTTTGGACTGGCCCGGTTGAGGTCCCAGTAGTCGACACAGACTCTGACCTTCCCGTATTTCTTCGGCACTGGCACAATGTTGGCTAACCATGTTGGGTACTCTACTACCCTGAGGACCTTGGCTTTGACCTGCTTGGTGACTTCTTCCTTGATTTTCAAACTCATGTCAGGCTTGAACTTCCTGAGCTTCTGTTTTACCGGCAGACATGCTGGATCCGTTGGCAGTTTGTGGGCTACAATAGATGTGCTGAGACCAGTCATGTCATCATAGGACCAGGCGAACATGTCCTCATATTCCCTTAGAAACTCTGTGTATTTTTCCTTTTCTGATGGTGACAGATAAACACTGATGCGCGTTTCCTTGACATTCTCCGTATCCCCCAAGTTGATAACCTCAGTTTCGTCCAAGTTAGACTTAGGCCTATTCTCAAAGTTCTCAACTTCTTTAACAACCTCTCTGCTATATCATCCTCTTCTGAGTCTATATCCGTTTGTTGCGTTGTCTCGTTGCAAGTCACAATCGTCGGTTCATCATGATAAGTAATAGTAATGTTGTGTAAATAAAGTAAACGATAAAAACATAATAAGCGCTTTGATATAAGAAACTGAAATGCTTTGATAAACTTCATAATTGTTTTGAACATTGGAGCTCTTATTTTCGAAAATAAAATGCGGAAAGAAAATCAACTAGCGAAAAATAAAGATGATGCATGGTGCTTTGTTCAGCCTTGCTACCCCGAAGATTTCCGGGCCATGGTGGTTCTGATGGACCAATTATTGAGGCGCACTCCTCGGCTCACAGCTTGTATGGAAGGGCCTTCCTCCCCTTCCTCCTAAAAAATGACACAGCAATCCATATTGTCGTCTTCCAAAAACAGATTCCTTACTGCCGCCAACGCTTCCTCTTCTTCTGACCCATATATGACATCTGCTAGCTGGAAAGTCTGCTCCAAGCGAGGTATCGGATGCTCCAGTGGGTAGTAGGGACTGCGCCATGGTGGCGACCAGTGGTTGAACTCCTCCCAAGTGTATTCATACCCCAAACCAAAAGTGGTACCATGTTTCTTCAGCTTGATGGGTTTGGCGATTCCCTGGAGGTTCTTGCCGAGCCCCTTGCCAGGTTCATATCCGCTCCAATTCAGTATACTTTCGATCTAGTCATCCCACCACTTATCCTTGTCTACGGCGTTGACTCGCTCAATGTGATGGTAGGTTTCTCCGCCTATCTTCCTTCTTCCTCCGATCGCTGGGATGGTCTGACGACTGTATATGGGATTACTACCGTCGCCATGAATAATCACCTCTTGGTGATTCCACTCGAACTTCACTGCCTGGTGCAGGGTTGATGCTACAACTCCAGCAGCGTGAATCCAGGGACGTCCCAACAACAGATTGTAGGACGCTGGGATGTCTATCACTTGAAAGTCGACATCGAACCAAGTTCGTCCCATCTGCAGACACAAACTGATTTCCCCAATGGTGGACCTTTGGGAGCCGTCGAAAGCTTTGACGTTGATGGCTCCATCTTTGATCTCATGCAGGCTTTTCCCTAATGTTCGGAGAGTCACCAAGGGACAAATGTTGAGGCTGGACCCTCCGTCAATCAAAATCCTGGTGATGAAATAATCCTCGCATTGCACAGTGATGTGCAGCGCCTTGTTGTGGCTCAACCCTTCAGGTGGCAGCTCATCTTCGTGGAAAGTAATTTTGTGACTTTCCAATACTTGTCCCACCATGTTCGCCATTTCTCCTCCAGTTATATCGCTGGGTACATATGCCTCACTCAGTATCTTCATCAAGGCGTTCTTATGTGCATCGGAGCTTTGTAGCAGAGCTAGGATGGAGATCTGTGCTGGCGTCTTGTTCAACTGATCGATGACTGAGTACTCCTTTGCTTGTATCTTCCTCCAGAGGTCATCAGGAGGAGTTTTGGTGGATCGTCCAGAGGCTTGCTTACTTGATTCAACCAAATGTTCCGGAGTATAAACCCTGCCAGTTCGGGTCATACCCTGTGCTGCAATTGCTTCTCCAGATTTGGTTTTCCCTTTCCTTCTCGCCTCGGCGGTGTAATCCCAAGGAATGGCCTTCGTATGGAATGGTGCTATGGTTGATATTGCTACAGGAATGGGTACCCTTGTTTTGGGAGGTAACACGGCAACTTCAAATGGCACAGGTGCTTTTGGGGATCGAAACTCAACCTCAATTGGTCCTGGCGCCTTTGTAGAAGACGGTGTTTCAAACTCGAGTGGTACGGACATGTTTACTTCAGCATCCCCAGAGGGCTGGATCTGGACTACAATCGGATTAAGAGTGACTGTTGGTTTCTTTAGATCGTCACCCTCCGCAATCAATCCAATCGACCCTTTGGGGTCCCAATCATCTTCTATTTCTATCATATGAACGCCTCCCCCTTTGTGGTCAGGCAGAGGGTTGTTGCGGACGTTCGGAGCAGGCTCATTTGCTACAATGGTCTTGTTGTCAATCAAGGCCTGAATCTTGTCCTTTAGGGAGCGGCACTCATCAATGGTATGACCCTTCATGCCGGAATGGTATGCATAGGTTTTGTTCGGGTTGAACCATTGGGAAGGATTTTCTGGAGTTATGGCGGGGATAGGGGTGACGTAACCAGCGGCTTTAAGCCTTTCATATAGCTGGTCGATTGGTTCGGCAATAGCGGTGTACTGTTTAGGAGGTCTGCGGTCGAAGTTTGGCCGGGGTCTAGGGAAATTTTGGCGAGGTGATTGATAGTGAGAAGGTTGAGCATTATAGGCTTGGTAGACGGGTGCGGGTTGGGAATATCTTGGTAAGGTAGGTTGATATGTGGGAGGTGGAGATGATTGATAAGTAGGTGGTGGAGCTTGGTAGAAGGCGGGGGTGCTTGGTAATTAGGGGTAGGTTGATATGTGAGAGGATATACTGGGTAGGTTTGGTATTTTATTGGGGATTTGTTCTCTGTGCAACCATCACGGCACTCACATCCTTTTTCTTGGACGTGCCACCAGACTGTAGAGCCTTGTTGGTAGCCTGTAATGCCTCTAAATTAGTGACCATACCACTTTTAATGCCTTCCTCGATCCTTTCCCCTAGCTTGATGATGTCGGAGAATTTCTGGCCTTCAATCAGCATCAATCTCTCATAATATTGTGGGTCCTGAGCTCGGACGAAAAACCTGTTCATCTGTTCTTCTTCTAAGGCCGACCTGACCTTAGCCGCTACATACTTGCAGAATGTCTGTAGGTTTCCTCTTCAAATTCTAGATGTAGAATACATCTGGCGCATTCTCCATATTGAATCTGAACCTGTCCATGAAATCGGACGCCATACCTACCCAGCTTGTCCACTTCTTGGGGTCTTGGCTAATGTACCAAGATAGAGCATCCCCTTTCAAACTTCTCATGAAGAGCTTCATGCGAACCTTTTCATCTCTTCCGACTCCGACCAGCTTAGCTTATCGTAGTATGTCCTCAAATGGATTCTGGGATCCCCTGTGCCATCAAACATTTCAAACTTGGGAGGTTTGTACTCCTCCGGAAGTACGACATCTGGCTGAATGCAAAGGTCCTCATAATTCAGCCCCTCGATACCTTTGTTTCCTTCAACACCCTGGACTCGGCTAGTCAGCTTCTTGAGTTCTGCGGCCAGGTTCCTGATGAGAGAGTCTTTGTCATCAGACTCCGGTGTGCTTGAAATACGTTGAGTATATTGTGGTATGGTTTCCACATAGATGGGGGTGTGGTGGGGATGATCCTTTGTGGAGTTTAGTGGTTCGGTAATGAGTAATGGGGTGTTGTTCGAAATGTGGCATGTGTTGCAGTGGTGATGGGGAGCGGATTGGTTTTGTGGTTTTGGGATGTTTTGTGGAGGTGTAGGATTTGGAGCATTGACATCCGGGGTAGTGAGGAAAAATACTAAGTTTGCCAAGTTCCGAACGTGGTCCAGTTCTTCCTGAAATTTCAATAACTTTTGTTCAAGCTGGCAGGCACTTTCCTTGGAAACCTGAATACCCTGAGAAGTTTCTACCCTTTCAACCGAGCTCTCCTTCCTGATGTTGCTCAAGTCTTCCATTTTTCCCTTGTTCTAATTTCTGATAGGATTCGGAAGAGGAGGAGGTGGAGGGCCCTTAGATCTTGGGGAGTAGGATGATGATGCCAGAGTGCACGAACTAACCTTTTGGGGAGGGGAATAAAACAAAATTAAAAACAAAAAGGTAACAAGTCAGTAAGGATTATGAGAAGAAAATGTTGCAATATTTAAACACATAGTGCAAGAATATAAATCGTGTCCTAATTTGGGTGCCTCATTGTGCCCGAGGTAGACCTAGCGACAAGTTAATTTGGAGATAATGCCAAATGCCTCATTTTATTGATAACAAATAAGACGAATCCCAAAACGACACCAAAATAGCAGAAATAAAATGTCACTAATGGCCGTGGGCCTTATTACATTAAAGCAAAAGAAAGACTCCTAACTACTTGGTCCCAGAAGGACCTTCCCCAGACTCGGCATCTTTAGCTCCATCTAACAGCTTCACCAGCTCACGCAGTCCCAGCGGCAAGTAAGCTCTAGCCAAGTGTCCTCCTTCGCTTCCCTCAGCATTCTGGCAGTTTTCGATCCTTTGAATGAACTTCCTTTCCAATTCTACCAAACCTCGCTCCAAATACCCTAGTCATTTTTTGGCGCTGACAACCATATCCTTCCATTCCTCGATCAACTTTTGATGAGCTTCTTGAATTTCCCGGTGTTCATTCTCGTGCTCTCGAATCCTCTTACGCAATTGGTTGTACTTAAACTGCTCCTCAACCTTTTCATCGACGACCCTGCGACCTCGAGCAAACTCTGGATGTCCCAAGCCTTCATGATCATCTTCCAGCCAACCTGAGTAGTATGGCGAACAACCGGCGTGGTATCTATCCGGCTCAATAGAGTATCTTTCTAGTATGATTTTGCAGTGCCACATGTGCTGAGCTTGGCACTTATGAGGGCTATCGTCATCTTGAAAATCGGCTCTGAAATGACCCATTTTGTCGACCCTTGGTATAACCTACTTCCTTCCTGCCTGTCTCATGACTCGGAGAGGGACATAAGGATAAGTTCCTCTCAGGCCGATGAGAATAAGAAACGGTGCATCCCGAGATCGGACAATGAACTCTTCAGTAGGGAACCATTCGAACATCCACTGCACTTGGTCTTCTTTCAGATTTTCAAACAACCCTACCATCCTTTAGCGTCTTCTGGTTGAGCGAACATGTTAGGCATACAGTTCATTCGCCTTGGCTGATGGAAGGCGATATGATCATCCCAGTCCCTGCGTAGGATCTCTTGCCAATATTCACCCCTTTGGAGGTGCTCCATGAGCCAGAGTTGGAGTAGTAAGTTACAGCCCTTAAAGTGATTGGCCCCTTGCTGACATTTTTCTAGGGCTCGGTATATCTCTGCGACAATCATTGGTACTATGCTGAAAGGCTGCCCGCCAATCCCTTCCATTTGAGTCTTGGTAACCATGGCCAGTCTGGTATGGCTCCTAGCCTTCTTCATGGAAAATACTATCATCCCCAAAAAAGCAGAATATGAAGATGAAGACTCTTCTGTGGATATGCCCCAACAAGGTGAGGGCAAATTCATCTGGGTAAGTGCGGTAGGACTTGCTATGGCCGTACCTCTCGTATAGATATTCGAAAGGAATGTAAGAATCCTTCAAACAAGTCAGGTCTGGGTTTTTCTTCAGTCCCATCATCTTGAGGAAACCCCTACCCTTGCGATTTTCTGGCATAAGCAAACCCGGAGTCTCCCAAGGAATACCAGCTAACCCTCCTATTTCTTCGAGCAAAGGAGTCATTTCAAGGTCCCCGAAGCGAAACACTGATCTATCACTATCCTAGAATAGGTTGCAGCCTCTATGATTTTGTTGTCGGGCTGGATTTCCAAAAGGGAAGGCAAATTTCCCAAGTATTTGCGGACGAGAGTCTGGTCACTGGAGTGAAGGTCTTCCCACCAGCTTAGCAACCTTGGGTGAATGTTGGTTACCATGCCGAATCTGGGGACTTCGTGCCTCATTTTCTACAAAACAAAGTGTTAGACCCTTACCCCACCGGACTCGATTTAAACCAATAATTAGCATAAAAGACATTTAATTCTCCAAATAAATGCACAGAATATGGTGGTGTCCGTTTGGATTCTAAGGAAACCTAGTGGACTTTGGACAAGGCTATCTAAAACAGTCATTATGTGGACAGCATAACTGACTCGACTAGGTTTGACAGTGATGCATGCACAGTTAAAACAGAGTAGGGTTTCTATGGGGTATTAGACCGGTACCCTTGAGCGGATAACTCAAGAGGGAAAGGCACGGAACCGTCGACTGCGCCGCTGATCGACTGGTTTTACCACAAATACGCCTTTACCAAATTTAGGGGGTGATATATTGGAAGGGCACCACTCATTATAAGCGTTGCTATGGTATTTGTTTGGCACGAGTGGAATATGATGTTGAAGATGCAAGTACAAGAATGGAACAAATTGTCACGTATTTGCACGTTCATAAAATAATAATTACAATAATTACTCATGATTACAACAGTATTGAAGGAAAGCGGTAAAAGCAAGAAAAGTAAACAAAAGCCAAGTCAGTTCTGAAGTAGAAGAGAAATAAAGACATTAGATAAAAGCAATAAAGAAGCAATAAAGTCACAAATAACATGTAATGGTAAAAGCCTAAAAGAAAATCCCCAGCAGAGTCGCCATGCTGTCGACGCCCCCCTTTTTCCTCTTTTAAAAGGCAAAATCGGGTTTACGACATTTGGGCGGACAACTCCTTTCCCTTTTGGGAATTGGGTTTTGGAGTTTGAAGAGTCGCCACCTAATGATCAAGTGCATTAGGACACTAAGAAGGGATTAAGTTGGAAAACCAGAGTTTGGGTAAGGGCTAGAAATTATCTCGAGGGGAAGGTGTTAGGCACCCCTCAAGATCCACTAGTGTGGTTCCCGACCATGCTACAATTGTGACTTTAAAGCAAGTAAGCATACAAGACAAATTTCACATAAGGACCTCAAGTAGATATGTATAATGGTTACTAAGCATGCTGAAATATTGAATAGGTGATTTCCTAGTTATTTGAAAGAATGTCTAAGTGCAAAAAAAGGGACCAAATAATGAATATAAACAATCAGATACAGAAGTGGGTGAGCAGAAAATTTTATTTAGAAGAAGAGGACAGTGCAAAAATTAAAAGGGAAATTTTAATGACTGAAACAAAATGCAGAATTTTAAAGAACTGAAAATTGTCAATCTAAAATAATTACATAAAGGAAGGGGGGGTCCTAGGTTTGTAAAATACATGAATCATCCACACAACACCGGCAGTCAATCGTACGCATGGTGTTATCGCGTGATCATCATCACCATGTCTACCCTTCCCACCCCGTTGAGGTATTGAAGCGCAGAATGGTATCGTTACTTATTGAATGCTATTACCCATCCCGATCATATCAGTTCCAGAGGCATTGGAACTACTAATCCTAAAGGGAAGGGAATTGGGGCCAATTGAGGCTACAATTGCAATTGGAAATGGCTATGTATTAAGTAACTAATTTCTCCCCTTTTAATTTTTATAAAATAATTAAACTGATTTTAAAACAAATTAAAAATACTGAACTAATTAATAATATATATTCATTAATCTAAAAGTACTGGGAATGATTTTGTAATTGTAAAATGCTATTAATTGTAAAATAGGCTATAATTGCAATTATACGCAATTTAGCCTTTAAAATGCCAATTAAATTTATATAAAAATATGCAAAAAAATCACCTTAATTATACTTTGGTGTAAATATGAGAATATAAATAAATTATTCCCAAAATGATAATCCTGGGAGCAATTATTGGATTTTATACTGCTAGAAATAGACAATAAATTGATTTTAAAAATCTCAAAAATTAGGGAAAAATATCAAAACTCTCGGGCATGCTTATATATGCATACACATGCAGTTTTGAAAGTATTTTTGAGTATGAAAATACATAGGGAAAAATTGGATATCAACAGAGTTCAATTTACAACTTCGCTTGAGATAAGTATGACATGGTACTTTACCCAAATTCAATCAAAGATATACTCGACCATGTTTGAAATAGCACATACCAACATAATTCTTCTGAAGAAAAACATTCAAAGAAAAATAAAAAGGCCCATTAACATACAACGAAGGGTTGTGATCATTCCATTCCAAAAAAAAATATCTTACAAAGGACTAGAAAGACGCCCTACACAAAAAAAAATAAGATAACAAAAACTAAGTACAAAGCGTTACTCCACGTCATCTCCGCCTTCGGCACCACAACCTTCACCGCCCGGCCCAGTAGCACCATTTCCATCATCACCCCGACCATCAGAATACTCGTCGCCATACCAAGCATCAGACGCAAGCCCGTCTAAATCATCTTCACCATCGCCGATCCCCGCCGTAGCTGGGTCATAACCGCAGGCAATCCTAGCGGCACGCGCCTTAACACGGGCATCTTCAAGATTGGCCTCAGGAATCTTCCCCGCCATCATCAAATTCCTATCTATGTCCAGCTAAGCCTCGGAATGGATCCACATCTCATATAAGCGTCATGGAACATTGAGTAAAGCAGAAGTATGAGAGGACGGTCGGGCCAACACCACGCCTTATCACTAAGGCTCGAAACATCTCTCTCGAGCCCACCAATTCGCTCATCAAGTCGTGCCTCCCTTAGCACGGCCGTCTCCGCATCATTTGCATGTTCGGATCTGAGGACACGGATGGAGTCCTCTAATGTCGCCACCTTCGCCAAAGCCGCTACCCTGGGCTCCTCGGTACTCTCCAACTCTACCACTTTCTCGATCAACTCACCACTCAGGCCGGCAACTCTTATCGAGCTTTGCTCAAGCTTGACCCGCAAGGATGCCACTTGCGCTTGAAGGTCGACACACTCAGCCACGACCTCCTTACTCACCTCGAGTTCGTCTTCCTTGGCTCTAAGAACCCCCTCGAGCTCACTGCATCTGCCAATGACCCGCACAAGCTCCTCGTCCTTCTTCCCAACTTAACTTTAAGAGACTGGAGATTACCGCCTGCTTTGAACCAGGCACGTATCTTACAGTACTTGTCGCGATACCTGTGGTACTTCAAAACTATTTTCTTGAAAACAATCTTCCGCTTCTCCTCTCGGCAGGCGCTCTTGATCTCCAAAATGAGAGTCTAAAAAAAGAGAAAGGAAGAGCCGAAAAGAGTTAGTAAAGATAGAAAGGGGAAGGACGCAAAGTACAAAATTAACAAGGAGGAAAACTCACCTTCAGAGCCATCCCGGATATGCCTAATGACAAATCCGCATCGCTAAGTTATTGTAGAGTCCTATTCTCGGCGCCAAAGCAAAGAGGGACAAAAGAAGGGACCACGCTCTCTGATAAGTAGGGATATTGACTACTTATTTACACACTTTTACTTTCATTTTAGCTTAAAATTGCTCAAAGGTATTCCCGAAAACTAATGAAATGTACTTTCTTGTAGGAGTGTTGGAACATGAGCCAAAGAAATGAAAATCAACTCAAGAAGGAGTAATTTTGGACAACGACCAAAACAAGGATAAAAGGGCATAATGCGAACCGCACAATATTGAGTGTCGCCGCAGAACATGAGGCAGCCTCTGTCAGTTTTCCTTTAGCACCGCACAATTATAGTGCGGCATTAGAGGATGAAGTTCAGAGAGTTGTATATTGGTCCATGAAGAAGTGCAGACCGCGGACCGCACCAGAAATGTGCGGTCCGCAGAAGTCCCCCATGCCAATGCCCAAGGTTAAGAAATGCGGACCGCACCATTATTGTGCGGCCGAAGGATCAAGAGTGCGGCCGCACTCAAAATTATGCGGCCCGCAGAAGTTGAAGGAGTGCGGCCGCAATCCAAAATCGTGCAGCCGCAGAAGTTCAACCTGTCAAGCCAAGTTTTAAAGTGCGGACCTCATACAGAATTGTGCAGCCGTATAACCTTCACAGGGGCAATTTTGTCCGATAATTTTTTCTGGATATACATAGATCTTGTCATTTTTAGGTCAAGTTTTGTGCACCTGAGAATAGATAGCAAGTTTTCTTTACTGTATTGAGTAACTTTCTATTTGTTTAACATTTTAACATTATATTTTCTTCCCTTAATCATCTATTATGAATTTTATCTTAGTTTCTTCTTTAATTTTTTCATTTTCCATGAGTATCTAAATTTCTAGCTAGGGTTGTGACCTAACCCTAGTGTGGGTACTTAATGGGTGTTTGATTTAGGGCTTGTTTGTGATTGGGTTAGTAATATTTAGCCTAGTTCTTGCTTGAATTTGAGAATTAATGATTGCAAACATTGATTCATGCCTAAATTGACTTAGTCTCTACTTGAGAAAGGAGACTAAGTCTGAGAAAACTTGGCTAACAAGGAATAGGGGTGAACTCAAGAGATTGATAGCCCCAATTAAAGGGTTGAATCTAGATATAGTAAGGCCTGAATTGAGCATTTATTACTTGTTTTGTGCAATACCCATTTGGTCTTGAGAAAGCCAAATTAGACAAAATCACTCTAACTACCGAGAGGTATTTAGTGGGTAATTGCGTGTGATTGCTATATTACGACCCCGACCAAGCAAACTTGCCCTAAAGCCTAGAGGTGGGCATAATACCGACCGAATCGAGAAAACCGACAGAACCGTGAATTTCGGTTTTTCGGTTTCAGTTTAATCAGTTTTTCGGTCAGTGCACGGTTTTAAAATTATTAATTTTCGGTTTTTCAGTGCGGTTTACAGTTTTGGTGTTGCGATTTTCGGTTAAACTGAAAAACCAAAATTTTGGGTATTAGTTCAAAACTTATTAGTTATTACCCATCTAGTCCAATACCCATTTGAACTTTGAAGCCCAATAGTCCACCTCATCTTAGGCTAAAGCCCACTAGTACTGATACGTTACTCAAAGTCACAAACCTATAGTCACTTACTTCCCATTTCCCAAACGGCCAAACCTAAATCAAAAATTAGATTTAGGGTTCCTCTGTGCCACATTGTGCGAGTTTGCGACTGCTGCCTTCTTCCTCAGCTCGACTGTGATGCCTTCTTCCTCAGCTCGTCGCTCATCCTTCTTCCTCAGGTTAGTGCAACTTCTTCTGAGTTCTGAGTTTAGTTCCTTTTCAGTTTTCTTCCTCTGTTCCTCAGTTCATTCAATTTTGGTGGAGATTTCTTGTATTGATTTATTACTTTTCTTCTCAACCAAAAAACAAAACGTCTAATTTTTTACTACCCAACAATTATTTACAGCATCTCACCATCTACCTAATTTCTATGTGTTTATATATTTCTTTTTACATAGGCAATTAGGCATTATCATTGTCCTTTGTTCTTTTGTTATAAAAAGATTTCACAAAAAAAATTAATTGTTCTAATTCTTTTGCAATTACATTAATTAATTTTGTTTTTGGAGAAATATAGATTCAGATCTGATGTGGGGTCTTTTTAGAATTGCTCAGAAGCTTTGATTTCACTCTTTTTTTGTTCAAAGATTTGTTTTTTATTTCTGCCATCTTTATCTAGTGGGCATGTTTGGTGTGATAGGGATCTTGATTACGTGCTTTTCACGTTCTTTGCTTTGAATCTATATGATTTTTGTTCTTTAAATTCATGTTGATTTTATTTTATTAAGTTCTGGAATTAAGGACATTCTAAGCATTATACGGGATCAATTTGATTCAGATATTATAGAATTTTACCTTCTTAGTCTGTTATAAACTTGTTGTTCTATTTGTATTGATAATTGTTTGCTTGAATGAAAATTGGA
Source organism: Nicotiana attenuata (assembly GCF_001879085.1). Lineage (NCBI taxonomy): Eukaryota > Viridiplantae > Streptophyta > Magnoliopsida > Solanales > Solanaceae > Nicotiana > Nicotiana attenuata. The sequence goes on along the minus strand of NW_017674292.1, from coordinate 89,276 downwards.
TAAGGTATTCACTGTTACTGTTGATAATGCTTCTTCGAATGATGTCACGGTCAAATAATTATCTAAACAACTAGATATGTGGAAAACTAATTCGATGGGTGGTAAGCATCTTCATGTGAGATGCATGGTTCACATACTTAATCTAATTGTGCAAGATGGTTTGAAGGAAATTGATATTTCTGTAAAACGTATTAGACAAGTTGTGAGGCATGTGAGATCATCTCCGCAGAGGACCTTAAAGTTTAGGGAATATTGTGCACATTAAGAAGTAGAATGTAGCAAAATATTGTGTTTGGATGTTCCTACTAGGTGGAATTCCACCTACTTGATGTTGGAAACGGCGCAAAACTTTGAGAAGGCATGTGACAAGCTTCATCTTTTTGATGATGGATTTTCTACTCATCTTTGTACGCATGTTTGTGAGGATGGGAATGTTGCAGGTCCATTTGTATGTGATGATTGGGTGAATGTGAGAAACGTGATAAAGTTTCTTGATAGATTTCACGAGCTCACTGAAAAATTTTCAGGATCACGTTATGTCACTTCTAATTGTCATTTTGAGGATATATGTGAGCTTGATAGTCATTTGAAAGCTTGTTTAGCTAGTGATGATACTAATTTGAGTAATATGGTAGGGAAGATGAAAGAGAAGTTTAAAAAATATTGGGGTGAACCTGAAAAGATTAATAAAATGATATGCATTGCTTCTGTATTAGACCCTCATAACAAATTTGAGTATGTTGGTTTTGCACTTGAGGAAATGTTCGAGAAGGAACCAGGGAAGAAATTAACTGCCGAAGTGGATGCTTATTTGAATTCTTTGCTTGGGGAGTATAAAAAAAATATTCCAAAGGATGTTTTCTTCAATCATCTCCATCTAAATCTACTGCATCTGATGACACATCTGATTCATCTAGTGGGAATGTGAGAACAAAATCTGTGAGAACAAAGCAATTGTTGAAAAGGCAAAAGGAAGACTCCGAAAGTGTAGGTGCTAAATCTGAGTTGGAAAGATATATTTGTGAAGGACAAGAGCCATTGTCCGATGATTTTGATGACTTTAAGATCTTAGATTGGTGAAAAATTAATGCGCCTCGATTTCCTAATCTATCTGAGCTAGCTCGTGATGTGTTAGCCATTCCAATTTCAAGTGTTGCATCGGAATGTGCATTTAGTACCGGTGGCCACATTCTTGATTCATTTAGGAGTTCATTGACTCCTCGGTTGGTGCAAAGTCTTGTTTGTGTTCAAGATTGGTTTAGATGTGAGGGTACTCTTATTAATGTTGAAGAAGATTTGGAGTTTCTTGAGCAAATTGAACTTGGTAAGATTTTTCGTTTTATGAGTATTTTAGTGAAAATTAGTTTACTTTGTAAGTTTAAATGACACACTTTATCAAATTATATTTAGATATGGCAACGAGCGGAAGAGTAACTTGCATTGTTGAAAGAGAAACTAGCATTGTTGATGCATAGTTTGAACAAGTGGTAAGTTTAAAGATTTGCTTGTTTTATGATATTCTTTTGTTATTTATAATTAAAAATATTTTATTAACTTGTGATCTTTTTATTTATGTAGGTTCAACTATGCCTCGTGGTCCTAAAGCTAGATCGCCTATTTGGGAACATTTTGAGTTAGTTGAAGTAAATGAAGAAGCCCGCAAAGCAAAGTGTCTTCATTGTGGTCGAGTTTATAATTATCATCCAAAGTATGTTGGCACTAAGTGCTTGGTGAAGCATATTAAGAAGTGTCTCGCACCTCATCCAGTGATTCGTATTTAAGACTTTAAGTATCATTTTCTAGACTTACTTTGTGGCTTATGGGTTGTGACTAGTTTGCCATTGTTTTGTTGTTTGGTTATGGTATTTCTAGACTTGTTTTGGACTTTGGTAGCTGCTAGATTTGCTAGTTGCCAATGTGTTTAACTGTTTTGGACTAGTTTGCCACTGTTGAAGCTAAACTATGCGGTATTTTGCTAGTTTTCTAGACTTGCGTATTTAAGAACTTGGTAAGATTTTGCTACTGTGTTCTGCTCCATTTTGCTACTGTTTGCAGCATTTGTTGAAAATTCCTGTTTTAGTGTTCTGAACAAAGCAATTGTTGAAAAGTCCTGCTGTAGCTAGATTTTGCTGTGTTGAAAAGTCAACAATTGAAAAGTCCTGTTACAGCTAGAGTTGGTTGTGTTCTGTTTTTCAACAATTGACTTTTGAACAAAGCAATTGTTGAAAAGTCCTGTTGCAGCTAGATTTCGCTGCTGTGTTCTGCTCCATTTTGCTACTGTTTGCAGCATTTCCAGCCTTTTTATGTGAATGAATATCGTTATGTGAATAATTTCCAGCTACTGTTTGCGGCATTTCCAGCATTTCCAGAGAAGCATAAAATTTTTCTTGAACCGTTTAGAACCAAAAAATAAATCGGAAATAACTGAACCGAACTTTGAAAAAATTGCACCGAATCGTAAATACTTTGGTTTGATTTGTTAATAATATTACAAAATCGAAAACCAATTAAACAAACTGTACTTTCATAATAACCGATCGAACCGACCGACACCCACCCCTACTAGAGCCTACAATCCATTAAGTAACCACCTAGGTGGAAGTCACGACCCTAGATCTTTTATCAACTTGAAAAACAACAATAACAAAAATATTGTCTCTTAGCTTTTAAATTACATGCATTGGCATAATCATTAGAAGTAGAAAGAAACAACCAATCATGTGGAAGTGCAATCTAGGGCACGTCATATACTAGGCTGGGTATATACCTAATCCCACATAAAGCTCTCTGTGGATCGACCCCGACTCGCATTGGGTATTTATAAAAGCATCGACCGCCTCACAATCCGAATTAGTGGTGTGAGTTTTGGCGACATCAATTATTGGCGCCATTGCCGGGGAGCTTAAAACTACAACAACAACAACAACTACCCAGTAAAATCCCACATAGTGGGGTCTGGGGAGGGTACGTAGACCTTACCCCTGCCCCGATAGGGGCAGAGAGGCTGTTTTCGATAGTCCCTCGGCTTAGAAAGACGAAAATAAAGTAAAAGCGGGGAGCTTAAAATAGATTTAGCTATATATTTGGTTTTGTGTGTGATTTGTCTTCTTTTCCTTCCGAGTTAATAATCTTTTTGTAAAACATTTGGAGGTGATACAATGACTCTCAACAACAATGATCCTCTTGGAAACGTGCCATTGGGGGATGACGGGGATGATGACCAAGTTGATGAGGTTCCTCTTGAACCTCAAGGAAATAGACGAGGCCGCCCACCTCAAGACAATGTCCCTATTCCTCCCCCACCTCCTCCAAGAGCGGCGACACACTGGGTGTTGCCAAATGAAGGATATGCAAGTGGCATAGTCCCGCCCCACATTAGGGCGTGCTACTTTCAAATCACAAATGCCATGCTTACACTGTTGGAACAACGTGGATTCTTCACCTGGGCTCTGAATCAAAATGCATACAAGCACTTGAAAGGGTTTGTTGACACATGTTGGGGGAGCAAACAAACCAACGTCTCTGAGGATGCTTTGCGATTGAGGCTATTCCCTTTCTCTCTTCGGGGAAAGGACTTGGATTAGTTAGAGAGGTTGCCAAATCATTCTATCCATACATGGGATGAATTGGCCGAGAAATTCATTTCCAAGTTCTTTTCGCCCGGGCATATGGCAACTCTTAAGGATGAGATTCTAGCTTTCGAACAAGAACCCAATGAGCCTTTGCATGAGATATGGGAAAGGTATCGTACTATGGTGAAGGGTGTCCGAACAATGACATGACGGAGGCTATGATTCAACAGACTTTTTATAGGGGGATCAGTACTACCAATCAATTTGTGGTCAACCAACTTGCTGGCGGAAATTTCATGATAACGCCGTATGCAGAAGCTAGTGAGATTCTTGATGAGATGGAGGTTACTTCATCGGCATGGCAAAGTAGAGCAAACGTTCCTCAAGGCGACCCAAATATGATTCACTTGCACAAGGAATTACATGATCATGGGCAAGCAATTGCCGAGTTGACCACCACAATGAATCAACTAGACAAAGCTCAACTTCAACAAGTGCAAGGTCCCGAGCAAGTAAATGCAATGGAAGGAGTGAGTATGATGGTAAACAAGCAAAGATAAAAGGGTCAACAAGTGCAAAATCGGGTTAAAAATTATGAGCAAGATGATAGTGGATTTGATCAAGATGGACAATACAATGAGCAAGAGGAGGAAGTAGAATATGTGAACAACTTCCGAGGGAAAATAAACAACAATCAAGGCCCAAGTCAACAACAATGGCGACCATAAGGAAATCAAGGAAATTGGCATTCAAACAATCAAGGTGGTTAGAACAATCAAAACAACCAAGGGAATTGGAACAATCAAGGAAATCAAGGAAGTTTGAATGGTCAAAATAACCAAGGCAATTGGGGTGGCAATAATCAAGGCTATTGGGGAAGTAATAACCAAGGAGGGTGGAACAACAACAACAACCGGGGGTCGGGTTTTCAAAGGCCCCCGATGTTTACAACTGAGCAACCCGCCCCCTTATCCTTCTCAAGGTTCGAGCTCTTCCAACAATGAGATGGGTAGAATTGAAAACATGTTTAAACAAATGATGGAGAAGAATGCCGACTCCGATGCTCAACTAGCCTCTCATAACACTTCTATTCGCAATTTGGAACAATTGGGCCAAATCTCGCAAGCTTTGAACACTCGTCCTAAGGGGGAAACACCAAGTGATACGGTGGTGAACCCAAAGGGTGGGAGTAACACGGGACGTGCTATGGCCATAAATACAAGAAGTGGAAAAGGTGGAGATGCAACCACCTCAAATCAAAGAAGAATTGTGGATGATGATGTACTAGTTCAAGAAGATGAAATTCCACGCAATGTGGTTCAAGCTAATGAAAAAGTGAGAATTATATTGATGAAAATGTGGAGGAGACACAAGAAGAAGTGAACCCCTCTAGGGAACACGTAATTGACATGCCAGAACCAGTAGTGCCAAAGGCTAAGGCACTAATGCCAAGGCCTCCTCATCCATACCCTCAAAGGCTTGCAAAGCAAAATAGTGAGACCCAATTCAAAAAGTTTATTGACATGATGAAGAGTTTGTCTATCAATGTACCATTGGTTGAGGCTTTATAGCAAATGCCGCGTTATGCAAAGTTCATGAAGGATTTTGTGATAAAGAAAAGATCAATGAATTGTGAGACCACCAAGATGACACATCAAGTGAGTGCTATTGTGCACTCAATGACTTCGAAATATGAAGATCCGGGCGCTTTCACAATCCCTTGCACTATTGGGAGCGCCAATTTTGCAAAAGCTCCATATGATTTAGGGGAGAGTATCAACTTGATGCCCTACTCGGTGTTCAAAACATTGGGAATTGGGCAACCAAGACTCCCATCCATGAGGTTACAAATGGCGGATCGTATAATGAAGAGACCATTGGGTATTATTGATGATGTGTTGGTTCGTGTTGACAAGTTCATCCTCCCGGTGGACTTTGTGATTCTTGATTGTGAAGTGGACTATGAGGTGCCTATTATTTTGGGTAGACCTTTCCTTGCTACGGGGAAGGCTCTTGTTGATGTGGAAGATGGTGAGCTCACTTTCCGGGTGGGTAATGAAAAAGTGGTCTTCCATGTGTGCAAATCTATGAGGCAACCGAATAGCAATGAAATTTTTTCGTTCATGGATTTGGTGACCGATGGCATTATTGATGATGCTAGTGCCACAATGAATGTTGAGGATAATTTGGAAGCCGTTTTACTCAACCTTGATGAAGATGAGGAGAAAGAAGGCTATGAGGAGTGTGTGAATGCATTGCAAGGAATGGGGTCCTCCACTTATGAGCCCTGCAAATTACCCTTGGATCTTGAAAACCGGAAGACTCCTCCAACAAAGCCCTCAATCAAGGAGCCTCCCACTTTGGAGTTAAAGCCATTGCCTTCACATCTCAAGTATGAATTCCTCGGCACTTCTTCTACTTTACCAGTTATTCTCTCCTCTTGTTTGACTAACATACAGGCAGAGTCCACATTAGAGGTGCTACAAAGGAGGAAGCAAGCAATCGGATGGACATTGGAGGATATCCGGGGTATAAGCCCCGCCTTTTGCATGAACGAGCTATTTTGTAGGATGGTGCCAAACCCTCGTTGAAAATCAAAGGAGGCTAAATGAATGCAAGAGGTGATTAAGAAGGAGATCATAAAGTGGTTGGATGCCGGGGTTGTTTACCCCATTTCTGATAGTTTATGGACTTCTCCGTTGCAATATGTCCCAAAGAAAGGGGGCGTGACTGTGGTCACCAATGACAAGAACGAGTTGATTCCTACTAGAACGGTGACCGGCTGGAGGGTGTGTATGGATTATCGCAAGCTCAAAGTTACAAGAAAAGATCATTTCCACTTCCCTTCCTTGATCAAATGCTTGATAGGTTGGCCAGACGTGCTTTCTATTGTTTCCTTGATGGGTATTCTGGCTACAATCAAATTCCCATTGCTCTGGAGGATCAAGAAAAGACTACTTTCACTTGTCCCTATGGTACTTTTGCATTCTCGCGGATGCCATTTGGTTTATGTAATGCACCAACGACTTTTCAACGGTGTATGATGGCTATTTTCACTGATATGGTGGAGGATATTCTTGAGGTATTCATAGATGATTTTTACGTGGTTGGAAATTCTTTTGATGATATCTTGAGCAATTTGGATAAGGTCTTGGCTAGATGCGAGGAGACAAATTTGGTGTTGAATTGGGAGAAATGTCACTTCATGGTCGAGGAAGGCATAGTCCTCGGCCACAAAATTTCAAAGCATGGTATTGAGGTCGACAAGGACAAAATTGAGGTGATCTCCAAACTCCCTCCCCTACCTCCGTGAAGGGAGTGAGGAGCTTCTTGGGTCATGCGAGGTTCTATCGCCGATTCATCAAGGATTTTTCTAAGGTGGTAAACCCTTTGTGTAAACTTTTGGAGAAGGATTACAAGTTGCATTTCAACAAAGATTAAGAAGGCATTTGAATTGATCAAGTTCAAGTTGACTACTACTCATATTATCACCGCACCGGATTGGAGCTTACCTTTCGATCTCATGTGTGATGCAAGTGATGTGGCAGTTGGAGGGTGTTGGGGCAACGTATCAACAAAATCTTCCATCCGGTTTACTATGCTAGCAAGACCATGAATGATGCCCAAGTCAACTACACCGTGACCGAAAAAGAGCTCCTTGCTATTGTTTTTGCTATGGAAAAGTTCCGCCCATACTTGATGGCACAAAGGTGATTGTTCACACCAACCATGTTCGCTCCGATATTAGATGAGCAAGAAAGATTCTAAAGCAAGATTAATGCGGTGGGTGCTTCTATTGCAAGAGTTTGATTTAGAGGTTCAAGACCGCTAGGGTAGTGAAAACCAAGTGGCGGACCACTTTTCTCGATTGGGAGAGGAGGGGAGGCCACATGATGGCGTAGAGATCAATGATTCCTTCCCTGATGAGCAACTTCTAGCTATTTCAATGACTGGGATGCCATGGTTCGATAACTTAGCAAACTATCTTGTGTGTGGCATTGTACCGAATGAGTTCTCTTCAAACCAAAGGAAGAAGCTCAAACGGGATTGCCTTGACTATTATTGGGATGAACCGTATCTCTTCCGGATTTGCACCGATGGTGTGATTCGAAGAAGTGTGCCGGAGGAGGAACAAGTGGAAATTCTTGAGGCTTTCCACTCTTCACCGTATGGTGGTTGCCATGGTAGAGCTAGAACGGCAAAAAAGTGTTGAGTTGTGGATTCTATTGGCCAACTCTCTACAAGGATGTTAGTGATCTAGTCAAGCGGCGTGATGAATGTCAAAGGACTGGTGGGATTTCTAAGAATAATTAGATGCCCCTTACCACCATCTTGGAAATTGACATCTTTGATGTATGGGGCATTGATTTCATGGGACTGTTCGTGAGCTCTTGTGGGAACACTTGCATTTTGGTAGCTGTGGACTATGTGTCAAAATGGGTTGAAGTCGTGGCTTTACCCAACAATGAAGCTCGAAGTGTGGTGGCATTTTTGAAGAAGAACATCTTTACAAGATTTGGTACTCTGAGGGCTATCATAAGTGATGGGGGTTCGCATTTTTGCAACAAGGCTTTTGACACCTTAATCACAAAGTATGTTGCCACTCACAAACTATCGACCCCCTATCATCCTCAAGCAAGCGGACAAATTGAAGTCTCCAACCGGGAGATCAAGAGTATTTTGTCAAAGACGGTGAATGCCAACCGGATAGATTGATCAGGAAAACTTGATGATGCTCTTTGGTCTTACTCCATATCGATTGGTGTTCGGGAAGGCGGTGTAATCTTCCAGTGGAACTTGAGCATAAAGCCATGTGGGCTTTGAAGAAGTTGAACCTTGAGTGGGTTGTCGCCGCAAACTTAAGGGTGGCACAATTGAATGAGCTAGATGAATTATGGTACCATGCCTACACAAGCTCGTCCCTATACAAGGAGAAGATGAATTACCTCCATGATAAGTGCATCCATAACAAGGAGTTTAAAGAAGGTGATCTCGTGCTTTTGTTCAATTCCCGGTTACGGATTTTTTCGGGAAAGTTGAAGTCAAAATGGAGTGGCCCGTTTGAAGTAGTTGGTGTGACACCATTCGGTGTGTTGGACTTGAAAAATAAGAATGATGAGGTGTTTAGAGTCCGTGGGTACCCGGTAAAACACTATCTTGGCAAGGTTGATGATGGCCACATCGTGGCGGTTCTTCATTTCAAATGATTGGTAATCTGCATCGTGCTGCGATGTTAAATCAGGCACTTCTTGGGAGGCAACCCATGTGTCTTTTTCTTTTTATTTTTCTACTTCACTATATAGGCTGCGTTTTGTGCTAACTAGTTTTGAAGTGTATGCAGGAAAGGGTGTGCATTGCAGGGTCTGTGCAAGAAAAATTGGCTAAGTGTTACAAAAGTGCGGACCACACAATCACTCTGCGGCCGCACAATTCTGTGTGCCGCACAGCTGGAAGACCAAAAATGCATGCTCTCTGAAGATTGACTTTTCAAAATTCATGGCCAATTTGCAGCCGCGCACAAAATTGTGTGTTCCGCACAAATTCTGCGGCCGCACACACTTTTGTGCGGACCGCTGAGTTTCTTCAAAGGTCCAGGTAAAGAGTGCGTACCGCACTCAAAATTGTGCGGCCATACTCATCTTAACTCCTGTACGACTGGGTTAACCTATAAATAGGACCTCAACGCACTATTCTCAACTTTACACACTCTGAGTTCTTGAGGCCTAAGCAAGCATATTGCACATCCAATTATTTCACATTTCACACTCATTTCATAAATCTAGATCATTCCTTGCATTATTCATCACTGTTATGTTCATTACATCTTTAGATTTTTCAATTTCTCTTAGTTTTGTTCTTTTTGTGTTAGGGTTATTTTTAGGCCTAAAATGTTAATTTATTAGTTATATGTGCTTAGAATCAAGTGGGTACTCTTATGTATGCTAATTAGGGCCTGGGTAGATCATTAATTGTGTTTAATTGCGAATATCATGTCTCCATTGTGTGAAAATTACAAAACTCAGAATTAGTGCTACGTAATTTCAAATTTTGTGGCCGCACACACTTTTGTGTGGTCCGCACTCTTAAAGTTAGGGCAAAGTGTTGCATGAATTATGCAGACCGCACTCAAAATTATGCGGTCCGCAGAGAATTTGTGCGGTCCGCAGAAAAGTGTGTGTGATCGCACTGTTGAATGATTAGAGAACAAGTAGTCTGGACCTGGGGTTATGCGGCTGCACACAAAATTGTGCGGTCTGCACAACAGGATGTGCGACTGCACTGTAAAATTGGGCGGTCCGCACTTGGCAGTCTGCAGCTGCACTCACTTTTGTGCGGTCCGCACTGTCTCTTCTGAGTCTGTTTCCTTGCAACTGCCATGCATGCATCTATGTACACAATTGACATTCAACTCTAATTGATTCCTATTGCTATGTATTACAGACAATGGTTAGATCACGTGAAAAAGGTGATACATCAAAAGGGAGGGCTGAACCTTCCCGAGGCCGAGGCAAGAATAACCTACCACTCGCCATACAGAGAGCAATAAGCAAGAAGGCTAATGTCAACAGAGTCCCAGAATCTCCAGAAACCAGTGAATATGCCCCGTCTAGGGAAGCTTTAGAAGGCAACTCTATGCAAGCACAACCGGAAGCTCAATCACAGCAAGTTCAAGGGAGATACCAACTCCGTGACGAATCCGCCACCTCATCAAGTTCTTCTGACGGTTCAGATGCTGGGAGCTAGGGTTTAGAACCCTCCTCTACGCACACTCCTCCTGCACCAATTGATTTAGATGATGATGATGATGTCTCGAATGATGGTAGAGGAGTTGACACTCGAGTGTACGACCTTTAGAGGTCGAAGAAGAAGAAAATATGGGAGGATCGATTTGTGAGTTTGACTGCCTTCACGAGATTCAGAGAGTGGTGGCCCCAGAGATCTCTCACACTTGAGTGACAGTTCTTAATTAAGGATTTGACATTCACAATCCAAATGTCCTTAGACTGTTCTGGGAGTAAAATGGGTGGAAATGGTTCACCCAAAGTGTCATCGATGCAAATAAACACTTGGTTAAAGAATTTGCCAATGTGGCTCACATAAAGAAGGGTACCAAGATAAAAAAAAAGGTGAGAAATCTGAAAGTCCGATTCGACTCCTGCTCTTTGAACACTTATGTGGGCTTTGAAGAAGTAGAGGCAGTCCAGTATTTGGAAAAGCTGGCTATGGGTGATGCAGCTCGCCCGTGGCTAGCTAAAATTTTCGCTGCTCGAGGACCACCACCACCGCGGATCACAGCTATCCTCCGGGCCACCCTAAATTTTGAACCTAAAGGGTGATAGACCTTTGTGTGCAGCCGTATTGACCCGTGTTTGAATGAGAACAACCTCCCACTTCCCCGAGCAGTTCTGGTGGCTTCTATTATGGCTGGTTACCCGATCAATGTGGCGCCATAATGTCAACCAACATCACATTAGCTATCCAAAAAGATGAAAGATCCTACCCTTACCCAAACACCCTCACAGAGTACTTTAACGATGCAAAGGTGGAGCCGAGGACATTTGATACAAAATTAAAGGCCAAGAAGCCCTTCTCATGGTACCACCTGTAGGGTGATGACAACCCAAAGTTCAAGGGTAAGGCAACTACCTCCGCTGGCCAGTCTGAGGAGCCAACGGTAGTGGTTATTGATTCAGCTTCTGAGCTATCCACAGTTCACATGCCTTCCACAGCAGTCGAGCCTTCCACCAGGATAGCTGACATGCCACCACCTTCTTCTTCTAGACCATCAGCTTCATTGTCAGTGCCAGCCTCACCCACTTATCCGTAGACTGCGCTGCGAGTCTCCCAGACATTGGCGAGTCTCAACAACTAGATGCAGGCAGCTACTTCAAAGCTGTATGACATATCCAATGCTGCTACAGCACAGTCTTCTGCCCCAGCAACACCACAAGTACCTCAGCCAATGGAGGAAACATTGCCAAAGATCCTGGAAAATCAGAAGACCATTATGGAGACTCTGGTGGAACATGGGGAGGTTATTGAGGAGTTGGGCAAACAGGTGAAAAAGATGCAGAGATCTCAGGCTTCGAAGAAGTCAGTGGGTAAATTGAGAAAAGAGGTGGCCAAGCTTGCTTCAGCTGGGTATATTCCACTTGACCTTCTGATGGAGACAGCACCTGCAGCACCATCAGTACCTGAGGCATCACAAGCAGCAGCTGGCCAGTCTGAAGAGCCAGATCTTACTGCCCATACCGCTGAGGAGATATTCCAGATGCTCAGCAACCTAGTTGTCCCTCAGCAAGGTGATGATGAGATACAGTTGGAGGAGACAGAGGGTGCTGAGGATTCCATGCATACTGACACCACAAAGGGAGTTCTCTTAACTCTCTACCCTTCCTTATTCTTATTTTTTCTAAGCATTGAGGAAAATGCTTATTTTTATTCAGGGGGTGGTCTATTTTGGATGATTCATTATTACATTGACAATTGGCCTGTAATAACTCTAATACTCTTTTTCTTTTATCTTTATTTTCTCTTTGGTTATGTATATATTCCTCCCTTTCACTTGATGTATATATTCATTTCCCCTCGGTTTGTATATTCATTTGTCTTACTTTCCGTAGTTTATTTTATAGCTTCTTTAGTTTGTTTTTCTTAGTAGTATAACTTCTTATTTACTTTAGTAGCTTCATTTTGATTTGGTAGCTTCTTGTTATGATTAAGTGAGCAATAAGCCTTTGGTTTTCTTAATGCCATGTTCTTTCTGAAGGTGGGTTTTGTGTGACCCGGGTGGCTCTTCCCAACGATGGATGGCATGAAAACCTTCTTAAGGGATTGAGTCCGTTTCTTTCTTTTATGTTTAGGTAAAAACAGTAGTAATGAATAAAATGGTCTCAAGCATGCTTCACTTGGTACCGACACATTTACCAACGGCCTTATGGTTAAAAACAAGTTGTTGGCAGAAAATAGCTCTAGTTGTGAGCTTTTGACTCTTGTGTTGACTTAAGCAGTCATCGAGTGGTTCAGTCGAGCCATTTTTGATTCTTAATCTTAACTAGGGTTAATTTGGGCCCTCGACCTCATTCTCTTTAGCAATCTAGCAATGTGAGAGTTGAGAAATTAGTTGCAAGTCCAAGTACCCGTGCTAATATTCTAGAACTTGCCCCGAATGTTTTTCTAGGCGAAATTCTAAGTGTAGCTTGGCTTGAGAAATGATTGTAGGCTCTCCTTGATCCACTTTAAAATCTTCCATTGCCTACCAACTTGATATCCCTAGTCAACCCATTTAAGCCTAAGCCCTTTTTCATTCAATAACCATATTACAAGCCTATATCCGTCTTGTAATGACCCACTCTTGGCGCCCAATCTTTCCAAGCATTCTTGAGAAACAGTTGGCTAAAGCATAATTTTGGGGGAGAGACGAGGAGTTTGAAAGTGATATAAAGGTACAAATAAGAGGAAAGAAATGAAGAAAAGGGAAGGCAAAGAAAAGAAAGAAAGTACAAAAAGAAAAAATGCCAAAAAGAAAGTGAATAAAGTAAAAAGTTGAAGGGATTCAAAGAAAAAAAACAAGGATGAAAGGAATGGAGTAAATAGAGAAGGAGAAAAATGAATATCATGGCCAAGAAAGAGTGACGTTACGTCTCTCTAGTTCCCCCGAGGAAAAAGAAAATGACTCAAAGAGTCGATATAGTATGAGCCAAAAATAGAAAATGGAGTGAGTGCTTAAGGAAAGATGAACCCATTCTATTCTAAAAAGTCCTACCTTGGTCCAAAAGCCTTCATTACATCCCGAAAAAGCCCTACATGATTTCAAGTTGAGTGTGCTTACATTAGTGGTGATTTACATGAGGGGCAAGCATATGGTACTTAGAGCCGTACTTGTAACATTCTTTTGAGAGAGATGAGCGAACTTTTCACAATCCTTGAATTGAGTGTCACATTCTAAAGTGAGATATGCTAACGGAGAGTAGAGGAGGAGGAGTTTGGGATCCACAATGACCTACATGATAGAGCGAGCTTCCTTGATGAATAAAGTCAATTCTTGATGCTCTAGTGTCACATTAGAACTATTGTACTCAAAAAGTCAAATCATTGCATTGTTGATAATTCATACGTGTTGTGGGTAATTGTTGGTCCCAATTGATGTGTGATTGATTCACCTTAGGCCGCTGAAATAGTTCTTGTCTTGTGGAGGTGGTAATTACCTTATTTTCTAGAGGACAAGCAAAAGCTTAAGTTTTGGGGAGTTGATAAGTAGGGATTTTGACTACTTATTTGCACTCTTTTACTTTCGTTTTAGCTCAAAATTGCTCAAAGGTATTCCCAAAAACTAACGAAATGTGCTTTCTTGCAGGAGTGTTGGAACATGAGCCAAAGAAATAAAAATCAACTCAAGAAGGAGTAATTTTGGATAAGACCAAAACAAGGCTAAAAGGGCATAATGCGGACCGCACAATATTGAGTGCGACCACAGAACATGAGGCAGCCTCTGTCAGTTTTCCTTTACAAAGTGCGGACCACACAATTATAGTGCGGTCGCAGAAGATAAAGTTCAGAGAGTTGTATTTTGGTCCATGAAGAAGTGCGGACCGTACCAGAAATGTGCGGTCCGCAGAAGTCCCCCATGCCAAAGCCCAAGGTCATGAAATGCGTACTGCACCATTATTGTGCGGCCGCACTTAGAATTGTGTGGTCCCCAGAAGTAGAAAGAGTGCAGCCACAATCCAGAATCGTGCGGCCACAGAAGTCCAACCTGTCAAGCCAAGTTTCAAAGTGCGGACCGCACATAAAATTGTGCAGCCGCATAACCTTAGCAGGGGCAATTTTGTCCGACAATTTTAGCTGGGTATAAATAGATCTTTTTATCATTTTTAGGTCAAGTTTTGTGCACCTGAGAATGTATAGCCGTTTTTCTTTACTGTATTGAGTAACTTTGTATTAGTTTAACATTTTAACATTATATTTTCTTCCCTTAATCATCTATTATGCATTTTATCTTAGTTTCTTCTTTAATTCCTTCATTTTTCATGAGTAGCTAAATTTCTAGCTAGGGTTGTGACCCAACCCTTGTGTGGGTACTTAATGGGTGTTTGATTTAGGGCTTGTTTGTGATTGGGTTAGTAATATTTAGCCTAGTTCTTGCTTGAATTTGAGAATTAATAGTTGCAAATATTGATTCATGCCTAAATTGACTTATCTCTACTTGAGAAAAAGAGACTAAGTCTAGGAAAACTTGGCTAACAAGGAATTGGGGTGAACTCAAGAAATTGATAGCCCCAATTAAAGGGTTGAATCTAGAGATAGTAAGACCCGACTTGAGCATTTATCACTTGTTTTGTGCAATACCCATTTGGTCTTGAGAAAGCCAAATTGGGCAAAATCACTCTAACTATCGAGAGGTATTTAATGGGTAATTGCGTGTGATTTCTGTATTACGACCCCGATAAAGCAAACTTTCCCTAGAGCCTACAATCCGTTAAGTAACCACCTAGGAGGAAGTCACGACCCTAGATCTTTTATCAACTTAAAAACAATAATATAAAAAATATTGTCTCTTAGCTTTTAAATTACAAGCATTAGCATAATCATTAGAAGTAGAAAGAAACAACCAATCATGTGGAAGTGCAATCCTGGGCACGTCATACGCTAGACTGGGTATATACCTAATCCCACATAAAGCTCTGGTGGAATTGACCCCGACTCGCGTTGGGTATTTATAATTGCATCGACCGCCTCACAATCCCAATTAGTGGTGTGAGTTTAGGCGACATCACTCTCCGTTTCAGTTAGTAAGGCGCAGTCTAGAGGGATGACAATCGAACGAGAAGATCTATCCGTTCTCACCTCGACCCGGGTAAACCCTTCGTCAAATATCCTCTCATCTTCGAGGTCGACGTCGGAGCTAGATTCTTAATCATTTACGACCACTCCTTTCCCCCTCTCCTCAGCTGAGGAAGGAACGTCAACCCGCTCTGACGTTGACGGATCACTCCTCGAAATGATCACAGTCGCCTCTGATCGCCCCCCCTCCTTCCACGCAAGCAATCTCCACACCCGAAGGGGGCACGGTCTCTGTGTCCAAAGCTATGACGCCCTCTGGTTCAGCTGTGGTCGGCGCGGGATCACCCCCTGTTAGTCCTTCATTCTCGGTCGCTTCGCCGTCAACCTCTATTCTCCATCTTTTTAGCAGAGCCTCTTCCTCCTCACCCTGCATCGCCCTGCGATGACTTATCCACTAAATGAAACAGTGAAGAATCCGGAATTCCACTAGTGGGGCAGTAGCCTGACGGTTAGGTCTACGCGAGGCCGGGGTCCGAGAAGGAACGACAGTCTGAACGGACTCGTCTGCAGCCGCGGGGAGTAGAGGCCTAGTCGAAGCACCTGACTGACGAAAAGTAGGAGTAGGAGCCCTCGCCCTCCTCGGAGCCCTCTGACCTACCAACAAAGAAAGACACTAAAAAAAGGAGAAAAGATGGTATGAAGGTCAAAACGACTAAGATCAAAACAAAATGACTCACCGGTCGAAGGTTTGCGCCAAAACCTCTCATTGAACTGCGACCACTCACGGATCTCCACCGTGTGAGGCAAAATTTGGCTCACCCGGTCACGAATGGCGGCGACTAACGAAGGAGGATCCTTTTCGGCTGCATAAAAAAAGATGGGGGAGAACGATTAAGTTACCAAAGAGACACAACAAATAGCTAGTTGGGAGAAACACTTACGAGCAAAGTTCCACTCTTCGGGAAACCCATTAGAGTTCGACACCACGTTCTCTATCCTCATGTAGAAGAAATTAACCCAAAAACGACGATTTGTCTTATCGTCCATTTTCACCACCAATCCCTCGATCCCACGGTGGCGAAGGTGTATCATCGGCGAAAAGGTGAAGCAGATGACAGAGGGAGATCCCGCAGTTGGCTAGCTTCGCGTACTTTTTAAGTATAAGGAAAAGTTTATAAATATACGGGAGAGCTGAGCCAGACAGACACCGAATAGCGGCAGAAGTCCTCCGCCAAAGAAGGAAGAGGAAGCGAATAGCCAACGACGAATGGATACACGTAGAATGCGCAATATCCTAGGCGATGTATTTGCATCACATCGTCACCAGCCAGGATAAGGTCGATATGGTCTGGAAATCGCCATTGATCCCTAAATTCAACAAGTGCCGCCGCATCCATCTCAGAAACGACAGGCTCAAGATCATCTTCAGGTTGCTTTGAGAAGTCTGACCTGGTCCTCCCCGAGCGTGGAACTATCTCATCCACATTGGGGAAACTCTTGCCTTCTATAAAAATGGACACTCCTTCATCATGAGAAGGCATGTCCACAGTCGATGGGACAGGATCAGAAACTCCCTCAAGGTTAGAAGATGCACTAGCATTTTTTATCACGTACATGGGGAGAAATCGCAAATATGATCATGGTAATAATAGCAGAAAATGCTAGAGAAGGGAGAAACAAGGATGCAAGAATTCTAAGGAGAAAAAGGGAAATCTTGAAGATTCAAATGCTTAAGAAATGCAGCAGGTCAAATGGGAAGTTCCCATCCCTACTTATAAGAATACTGGCACCCATATCAAGAAAGCCAAGCGCCGCCACATTGATTTCGAAACGGAAGGGGCACGGGAAATGACGTAACGTATCGGGAACATACGCCATAATGACGCATGATGAAATGATGTCATTACAAACTGACGTAACGGTCATATGTGTCTCTGAAGCGCCACATTGTCACCTCGTCATAAGAACTTTATTACTCGACCTACGCACCCAGATTTCTCAAGTTGCAACTAGCAAAGTCCGCCCATCGATCTCGTCCAAAACCAACCTCGACCGGCGGAGGGACTACTTGTATGGGTCAAAATCTAACTAAGAAAATCTGGCACAAGGTTAGATTACAAAAAGGCGATTAGGCCGAGGTCCTGCACAAGATTGAAGAAACCAACGGGCGAGCTGATTAATCGGGGCCGAGGTCAGGAACTCGGGTTAGCCATAACGGCTATTTTTGTAGTAAGATGTTTTAGGGTAATACTCCACTGAATATTCTCTACACTTCTACTTTAAGTTAGGTAAGGGATATGTCTCATATAAGCAGGAAGGGTGAGAGAGGAAAGGGGCATGTAATATTCTATAGGAAAAGATCTCTCATAATAAATTTGACTCTCAAGTAAATCACAAAGATTGTCTTTCCACAAAGATTCGATTTATTGTTCATCCCACACTTTCTCGCATCGGATCCGAGAAAGCTCCCTATATTCCCACGTTTGTTTGTCTTACATCATTGTCAGAGAGAAGGATCATCCACCTCATTCGATATATCGGTGAATCATTCTCTCTATTTACGTTTCTTTTCATTTTCTATATTTATTGCTTACCATTGTTCCCTCACACGCTTATAACGGTATCATTTAATACCCATTGTATTAAATTGGTTTAAATGCAATTCTACGTTATTTGTATTAACTTATTTCAGATCTAGGATTTATTATGTTTAACTAGGATTTACCCACTATCCTCTTATTTAATTAGTTTAACAAAAAGGCTTAATACTTTTTGGTCAAACAACAATGATGAGAATCATCCATTAATTTCACCTTTTTATGCTCAAAGATGAAGCCAAATGATGAAGAAAATTTTATGTTTTCCCTTACTATTTTATCCTCTTTGTTAACTCCGAATTGTTACTTTGCGAGAACATGTAATTGATGATAGGCTATAATTATGTATTTTAGTCGATTATAACATTCCAACTCACTGCACTTCAGTTGAGTTTGAGCTTTAATCGCTAGTATTTTGCACTAATTGTGTATTTTATGCCTTGTAGGAGTGATTCCGAGCTATGTAGAAGTTATAGAATGAATTCAAGTGATTTGGAGCTTTGAAGTCTGAGTAAAAGCTCAAGTAATTAAGCCGGGATCGTGTTCGGGTATCAACGGATGATAGAGCAACGAAACGAAGAATCGAGTAGGCATATTGCATACTGTCTAGTAAAATGCACATAACATTTTTCTCAGAAATCCATTTGAGCTCCACGATATATGGTTGGAAAGCTAATTCAAAGGGCTACAACTTTCATATTTTACGTTTTTCCAAATTCCAAACAGAACAGGGTGAAAAATATGCGACAAGTGCGCGGACGCGCACTGGCCGCGGCCGCAAACAGAACTTGGGTAAAATCCGCGGCCTGATCCGTGGTTGAATCCGCAGCCGCAGGCGTCCTGTCCGGGAAAGGTGTCCTTTTTCGCGTAGGAGAAGGTGTAATTGTTTGGGCCCTACCCTACTTGGTATATATACATGGAAAAATAATTTTTTAAGCACCTTTGACATACTTTTGACATAATTTAGACCTAAGGAGGCTAAAGAGACCGGGGATTCGACCTAAGGAGGCAAGAACACACTGAGAGAAAGGCGGGGAATTATTCTACGAGTTTTTCACTTCCTTCTTCCTATTTCCATTATTGGTTATGAATTCAGTATTGTAGTTATGCATACTATTATGAATAGCTAATTAGTTATCTAGAGTTTTGATAGAACCTTTTGTAAGTTGAATTCTTGTTATGTTTTAATATAATTTAGCCTTTGAATTTATCTATTTGTTCAACTACGTGTTTATTTCAGTTGATTGAATGGCCATCGATTGACGGTGCCTATTTATTATGTGTTGCTTGAGAAAGGATACATATTTAGGTGGTTGTTGAACAACGTCACTCCTAACGTATGTGAGAAATCAATACAATGGGTTTAAAGGTAGGTTTAGAAATAACAAAGCCTTGACGTGGTCATAGTGAGCGGTTAGATGAAGCCAACTAGCGTAGTTCGAGAAAATATGTCTAGTAAATTATTGTAGTTGCTCGATAGAGAATTGCGGCACCTAAAGTGCTCACGATCAGTAGAGAATATATCGGCGAAATTGTAGGGAACATAGCTGGAAGGATTCCGACAATTGGGGAAATCATAACTCTAGACCTCCTTAATTTAGTCTCCAACCCTTTGTCTTGTTAGTTGAAAATTTTACCGCTTTCTAGTATTTGCTAGTTAATTAGTTAGAAATATAAATCTCAATCTTTATAATTTAGATAATTGTTCAAACTTGTCTTCTTAGTGATATTAAACAGCTATAGCTAAGCCTTAGTTCTCTGTGGGATTCGACTCCGGACTTTTAGACCGGATTATATTTGCAGCGACCGTTTATCCTTTTTAGGACTAGAGTTGGGCTTGATGAGTAATCATAAGCCAAAGTCCTTCAGATCAAACATTAATAATATGTAGGAAGCATGGCTACGAATGGTAGGAGGCAAGAAACATGGTTTTCCAGGTTTTATATCGTTACAGTAGCCTCTGTTACATGCTCTGTCCAAAAAGGCTGATAATGTTACATCAGTAGCTCATTCATCCGCCACACACCACCACTTAGCTCCCTGCATTACAAACATTAATTTTACTTCACTACTAAAAGTATATTCGATGAATTTCATCAGAGATGTGCTCTTAGAAAATTGTTTCTGGTTGTTCTTGGTCGGAAATCTAGACGTCCGTTGCAAAAAATGCACTTCTCTAGTAATGAGGTTTAGGGTTCGGAGTTCAGGGTTTACGCGTAACACAACTAGCTAATTAATGATACTGTACCTAACAAATACTTGTGAAAGATAACAACACTAGGAAGCACAAGAATACATTTAGCTTTGCCATTGATTTACAGTACATATCAACTTGTCCAAGTGTGTTTTTATTTCTTTTTTTGCTTATGCCAAGAAGTTAAATAGCATGGTTCAATGTTCAACTGTTTGAATTCACTTCCTAGAAATAGCAATTGGGTAATTCTATTTTTTTTTTTTTTTTGCCCTGTAATTGTTTTATGAAAAAACTTATTTAATGTGGCTTAAGTTGGTTTAAAATCATTGTGTCTTAGAGAAGAAAATTAAATCCTAGATATGTTTGCATTTGTTTTGCTATGAATCAATAATTTCATTTTGAAACGGGTGAAAATCATTTTGATTCCCCAACTTTTCATGCATACTCTAATATTACTTATATCTTTCTCTTTAAAAAGGAATTTCACATTGCACAAGATTATCATTAATTTTTTTTTTCTAATATTTAGGATTATAACAATAATTTTAAACCTAAACTTTAAGATCAATTTATTATAAGGAGTTTTTCCCCTATAAGTACGATTGCCGAACAACTTAAATACTTGTGCCTAAAAAATTTATTGTATATAATCCAATCAAAACATACAACTTACATACAATTTGCATATAAAAGTTTTGTTGTATACATATCCAATAAAACATACAACTTTATACTACTTGCATATAATTATGTTGTTGTATGTATTTTGTCTACCTCTTCGGATTTTAATAAGTAGTTCCACTAAAATGAATTAATCTTCACTAAAGTCTATCAAATTTGAGACTTAAACTCAAAAAAATATTTCTAATCTTTTGCAACTACATCAATCCAAACAAATAATAATTTTATAAAACCCGGCCCAATTTGGAAACTTAACAGGCGCCCGCCGAAGAATATTTCCAATCGTTTGAAAGTTTAGGTAGCAAAATAGATAGGCGCCTGTCTGGAAAAACTTGATACCCACTTTAATAAGCTGAAAGTTCAGATAGTCAATCAACTTTACGACGCGAGCACCTATCAAGTTTGCTAAATTATCTTCACCAATTTGGGGACACCAAGGGAAATGGGAAAAAAGACAAAACTCTTTGAATCCAAAGGAGAGGATGTTCAAGATTGAAATGTAAATTTGTCATGTTATAATTTTTTCTGTTAATAATAAATACATTACTAGAAAATAAAAAGAAGGGAAGTAAATTGTAATATCATAAACCACAAGAGTTATGAGTGTCACAAAGCGAAACTTTACATCACAAGAGTTGTTAGTGACAAAGTGAAACTTGAGAGAGGTTTCTGAATTTATCTCAAAATAAGATATAGAGAAGAATTATTATTTGTACACATAATTTAATTAAATAATTTTATTATTTTCTTTATATAGTTCAGTGTAAAGTTGCATTGGGAAGATGAATATATTGAATCAAATATCACCGTGTAAAATGATGAAAATCATAGTACACATTATCAAGAAATTCAAGGTAAATGTCATATAGTAATTATTATCAACATTAGTTTGTATAATCTATCTCATACTCTAATATACATAATTAATAATAATAATATAATTTACAGTTTTGTATTCATTAAGATAGGTTACACGCGCAAAGCGCGTACCCTAATACTAGTATATTAAAATTAGCAGAGATTGTACTTTGTATTCACACTAGGTAAGGTGAAGCCCGTGCTCAGCATGGGCCCAACATAATGCATATAATTATTTTTTGACAAAATATATATAAATTCGGTTAAAATTTACAATTTATTTAAAACCAGTATATACGTTTTTGCACATAATACAGTCAAAAACTACAATTTACATATGATATATATACAACTTGTTTACAATTATATAGTTGTATATGTTTTGTACGTTATCTATACGCCCGTATACACAATATATATATATAATTTGTTTATGTCTTCTTTTTCGCATTTCAGTCTGAAATTCTAACCAAAACCAACGCGAAGTTCTCTCAAAATTGAGATATAAACTCCAAATAATATTTTTAATAATTTGCAACAATACCCAATCTAACTAAATAACAATTTCACAAAATTCAGTTTTCGAATTCAAAGTTTTAAAACTTTTTAATGTGTGTTAGTGAAGAAATTGTCATCTCTGAATTTTATCTTCAAAATCTCTGTGGGCATACTGCTATTGATATCTGACATCTTTAGACCAAAGGTTTAAAAATAGATAATCTAGCAGAATTTGTCCTATGCACTACCAAATTTGCTGAAGTTTTAGTAGGCAAGTGCCATGGTTTCTCACAAGGATTTCGAGGCCAAAAAAAAAAAAAAAAAA
>NW_017674292.1:29273-66747 GCF_001879085.1 Nicotiana attenuata | reverse complement strand
AAAAAAAAAAAAAAAAAAAAAAGAAAAGAAGAAGAATAATTTGAAGTGGCGGTGAAACTTTTAAGTAACTAATTACACATCCCTAAAGCAACTGAAATCTGGTTTTTATTTTTCATTTTCAATTTGCGTCTCTTTATGTTGGTTCGATTCAATTTTTTTATCAGTTTGTTGCTTTGCTATAATTATTTTTTATATATAATTGATAAATTGTATATCAATTTGTAACTAAGTTAAAACTCAATAGTGATTGCTATAAATAAGTTTAAAAAATAATATCACTAAGTAGAAATTACTTATATTATATTTCGAAATGATACTTACAAAAGTGATTCACACGAAAGCTTTGAAATCTGATTTGATTTGGTTAACTTTTTTTTATCTTTTTAAGTCGTAAGCTCTTCTCAACTCACGACGTTGAATTATAAATAGACCTAAATGCTCATTGCATTCAAGCAAAGCTTAAAAGAACTGAAGCCCTTCTAAAAGGACATCAACTTGCGGAACAAAATAACTTGGTTCCTCTTGAAATTAATACTGATTCAGCTGAAATTATCCAAATACTAATAACAGGTAACCTCATTTATGATCCTATAATTTGTGAATGCAGGTCCTTAATATGCAGGATGGACAGGGTCGTGGTGAAGCACGCTTACCGGGAGCAGAATAGGGTGGCAGATGCTTTGGCCAAGAAAGCAACAAAGGCAATTTTTCTTAACAGACTTAGTATACTAGCAGTTCCTCCGATATTTGCCAATGATGTATTTTGGGCAGACATCCTAGGAATTGATTCGGTTAGATTTTTTGTGGGTTGTAATATGAAAACAATTCTCCAAAACATTGCTGCAGTAGGGGTACTACAGTACCAAAACAATGACTTATCTGTATAACATCTTTTACTAGTTGATCACGCCCAACTATGCCTTGTAAAAAGGACTAAGCGGTCGTTGCAAATATAATCAGGTTTACAAGTCCGGAGTCGAATCTCACAGAGAACTAAGGCTTAGCTACAACTGTTCAATATTGCTAAGAAGACAAGCTCGAACAATTCTATGTTATAAATATTAAGATTCTTGTATCTAATTAACTAACAAATTAAATTAGTAAATTAACAACTAAAGATACTACGGGTTGGAGAAAAGATTAAGGAGGTCTAGAGTTATGATTTTCCCTACTGTCGGAATTCTTCCCGTTATGTTTTCTAAAAATTCGCCTAAGTATTCTCTACCGATCATGAGCGCTCTAACTGTCGTAACTCTCTCCCGAGTAATTACCACAACTTATTAGACATAATATCCCGAATTACGCTAGCTGGCATTAAGTACGGCTCACTCAGATCGCACCCAAGGTTTCGTTATCCATAATCCCACATTTAAACCTTTCGTATTGATCCCTCATATACGTTAGGAGTGATGTTGTTCAACAACTATCTAAATATGCACTCTCTCCCGAGTAATACACACTAAGTAGGCACAGTCGATTGAGAGCTCTTCAACCAATCACAATAATAACGTAGTTGAACAAATAGAGAAAATGCTACAGCAAATCTATATTAACGTAACAGGAAAATCATCCTCCAATAGGTTCCATCAAAACCCTAGATAACAAATTAGCTATTCATAATAGTATGCATAATTACAATACTAGAATTCATAGCCAATAATAGAAATAGGAAGAAGGAAGTGAAAAACTCGTAGAAGAATTCTCCGCCTTGATCCTAGTGTGTTCTTGCCTTCTTAGGTCAAATCCCCGGTCTCCTTGGCCTCCTTAGGTCTAAATTGTGTCAAAAGTATGTCCTCGTTGCTCAAAATAGCATTTTTACTTGTATTTACACCAAATAGGGTCGGACCCAGATGAGACACGTTTTCCTGCGCAAAATAGGACTCTGGCTCTGTAAAATTTGCACAGGCAACGCGCCACGCGGTGTGCTTGTAAAGAGATGATTCTGACAGGCTGCTGGGAATTTCCAACGGCGCGTCGCGCACCATGCCACACCATGCGCCGCGGTAATGAGAATTTGCAATAATGCAAAACATGAAAGTTGTAGCCCTTTCAAATAGCTTTCCAACGATATACTGTGGAGCCCAAACCGAGTTCTGAGCGAAAAGTTATGTGCAGTTTACTAGACAATGCGCCGTATGCCCGCTCGATTCTCCGTTTCGTTCTTAACTATCATCTGTTGATCCCCGAACACGATTCCGGCTTGATTCCTTGGGCTTTTACTCATACTTCAAAGATCCAAATCACTTGAATTCATTCTATAATATCTATATAGCTCGGAATCACTCCTACAAGGCATAAAATACACAATTAGTGCAAAACACTAGCGATTAAAGCTCAAACTCAATTAAAGTGCAGTAAATTAGAGTGTAATAAGCGACTAAAATACGTAATTATAGCCTATCATCAACACCCCACACTTAAACCATTGCCCGTCCTCAAGCAATCAAACTACACTTTATAAACCTTTTTAAACAATTCTCCTAACTCATCACACCAAGAATATTTAAAATAGACTAGGCACAAAAGCGTAACATCTTCACCTCAAGATTTGACTCACAAGTACCACACATTATTCACAACTTACTCACTTACTCTAACATAGAGGTCCACAATATTGCTTTTCCTTCATGAATAAAGTTCCCTCACACAACAAAAGAGAGTAGTTCCACACACCCTAAAAGTTAAGAACAATTAGGAACTCAAGATAGAAAGAATTCACTCACTCTCAGAAATAACATTCATATGCCACAAAAGATGCACCATAGGCTTGCCCGTAGTGTACTACGTTACTAATCGAACTCATTCAGTCTAGCATCAAGTAGGACTTTTAATGTAGGCTGCGAAATGGGTAAGATACATTTGGATATCAGAGTGGCTACACCTCCCTAAGCACTTTAATACATACACTTTAACATCTAAAAATATCATACTTATGTCAAACCATAACTCCACCTTCACATCAATATATATATTAACTACATACTTCTTTAAGCACAATTACATCAAGAGCCACCACTTATTAAGGAATATTTTTCATAACAATCCAATTATTATTTTCTTTCTTTTTTCCAATTCAAGTGGCTCTTACTTTTTTAAAATAATGCACCTTTCTCCTTATTTCATTAGTTCCAATCAAAAGCCAAACCAACCACCCCACACTTTAACTTTTGCACAGTTCATAACAATTCAAGTGCTCATGAGAGGTGAACAGGTTCAAATAGATGGTTAATTCAAACAAAGGGGTAAGGCTTGTAATGTGGTTTCCAAAGAAATAGGATTACAGGCTCAAAGGGGTTAACTACGTTACATAACAATTAGGCGGGTAAAATATATATATGGCTCAACAAAAAAAAGGCCTATATCACTTCCAAGACTGAACAAAACTACTATTTCGTTGTGCAAACATACGGGGCAAGTTCTAGACATCAATTGCAATGCATAGAATAACACAAAACCTTGCACACACATGGCACATAACTCCATCAGGATTGGACTCATCAAGACACTCTAGTCAAAGCAGTTAAACAAAGTTAAGATCATATAAAAGGTACTTCTACGTCACAACCAAAGTACTCACTATTCTCAAGGCATAACAAAGTCAAGAGATATTGCTTCAATTCAATTCATCTCACACTGGCTCCTACTCCTTAAAAAAATAAAACTAACTACACCCGGTTCAAACAAAACCCTTCAAAAAGAACCGCGACAGAAAGAAAAATCAAGGGGGAATTGCTACACTACCTAACAAAAGAAAATCTTTTTGTCTTTTTCTTTAAACTAACACAGCCAAAGTAGCATAGAAAGTCACTCAGACAATCTCCTCACCCCACACTTAAAATTGTGCATTGTCCCCAATGCACACCATACTAATAAAAGGGTACAAGAAATTCCCTGGTAGGCCAAAGGCCGAAGCACTAGCAGTTCATGGGGTACTCAGACTTCTCCCAGGCTTGGTCCTTCATGCGAGTACCTCACACTTCCAACCATCTGGTTTGCTGTTGCATCTTTCCAATAGCTTTGCTTTCCATGCTCCTGGAAAATCAAAAATCGACACTACAAACATAATATAATTAGAGAAATAAAAAAAATAAAAGAAAGCAATAAAGCTGGGTTGCCTCCCAACAAGCGCTTGATTTAACGTCGCGGCACGACGCGAATCACTTTTTGCCTCCATCTCGAGCTTATGAATTGACCCCCCCCCCCCAATTTAGCATCAAGTTTTCAGCTATGCTCCAGGGGTAGAGGAACAAATCTAGTTGGCCCAAGCAACCATTGTACTATTCTACACTTCTTGGCTTTTAGATGAGGTATATAGTCCTGTCTTTCTGGCAAGAAAAATTCCAGAGTGTAGGCACATTGTTCCTCATTCCTTGACTTCTCAATCGGCTCGGATGACTCTATTTCCATATCGTCATCCATGTACAATGTAGAAAAATATTTGGAGTGAGGACCAATGCGCTCACACACATGAACTTCAGGACTTTCATCATCCTCAACATCAATGATACTAGAGTCAACAAAATTTATATCCTCAATGTCCTTGGCTGACTCTAGTCTCACTTCTACAACATTGACATTCTCAAATTGTAGTTGGCTAGGTTGTTAATGTTCTACTCTAACCTCCTCAATTAGCACCTCAAATTCACACTCTTCTTGGCTCCTATCCCCAAAATTGGCTTGTTGAGCATTAAGAGCTTCAACCACTTGACTCACTTAAGCCTCCAAGTTGCGAATAATTGCCTCTTGCCTTTCTATCTGCAATTGTTTTTCATTATTTTGTTCCAAAAGGAACTTTAAAATATCCTTGATCTCCTTCAGGTCTGCATCCCCATGTTCTTTGTTCCTGTTAACTTCACAAGAAAAGGTAGAACCATCATAGTAAGGGGTTGGGGGAAGATAAGAAATATAAGCACAACCATAAAAGTGATCATTTTTACCACCACACACATCATACACATTCCACAAATAAGATGTAGTTGGTACACATAACTCACTCTCGGGAATATTTTGATGATTTTGATACGGGTGATTTTCTTCACAATATGTATGAGGATCAATAGTAGAATTATCTACACCTAAATTCCATAATTGCAAGATTTCACGTTTCTCAAATCAATAGTTACAATAACAAGAAATAAAAAAATAAAAACAAAAGAAAATAAAAGTTCAAACTTGAAACTAGCAATGTATACAACTACAACTGCACCGTTAGTTCCCCGGCAACGGCGCCAACTATGCTTTATAAAAAGGACTAAGCGGTTGTTGCAAATATAATCTGGTTTACAAGTACGGAGTTGAATCCCACAGAGAACTAAGGCTTAGCTACAACTGTTCAATATTGCTAAGAAGACAAGATCGAACAATTCCTATGTTATAAATATTAAGATTCTTGTAATTAACTAACAAATTAAATTAGTAGATTAACAACTAAAGATACTACGGGCCGGAGAAAAGATTAAGGAGGTCTAGAGTTAAGATTTTTCCTATTATCGGAATCCTTCCCACTACGTTTTCTATAAATTCGCCTAAGTATTCTCTGCCGATCATGAGCGCTCTGACTGTCGTAACTCTCTCCCGAGTAATTACCATAATTTACTAGACATATTCTCTCGAATTACGCTAGCTGACATTAAGTACGCTTACTCGGATCGTACCCAAGGTTTCGTTATTCCTAATCCCACCTTTAAACCCTTCGTATTGATCCCTCATATACGTTAGGAGTGATGTTGTTCAACAACTACCTAAATATGCACTCTCTCCCGAGTAATACACACTAAATAGGCACAGTCGATTGAGAGCTCTTCAACCAACCACAATAATAACGTAGTTGAACAAATCATGGAAATACTACAACAAATCTATATTAATGTAACAGAAAAATCATCCTCCAATAGGTTCCATCAAAACCCTAGATAACAAATTAGCTATTCATAATAGTATGCATAATTACAATACTAGAATTTATAACCAATAATAGAAATAGGAAGAAGGAAGTGAAAAACTTGTAGAAGAATTCTCCGCCTTGCTCCTAGTGTGTTCTTGCCTCCTTAGGTCGAATCCCCGATCTCATTAGCCTCCTTAGGTCTAAATTATATCAAAAAGTATGTCCTCGTTGCTCAAAATAGAGTTTTTACATGTATTTATACCAAATAGGGTCGGGCCTAGATGAAACACCTTTTCCTGCACAAAATAGGACTCTAGCTCTGTAAAATTTGCACAGGCGTGCCGCATGGGACGACGCGCCATGCGGTGTGCTTGTGGAAAAGTTCAGAGAACTGATTCTGATAGGAGCCCAAACGGAGTTCTGAGCGAAAAGTTATGTGCATTTTACTAGACAATGCGCCGTATGCCCGCTCGATTCTCCGTTTCGTTCTTAACTATCATCTGTTGATCCCCGAACACGATCTGTGATAACCCAAATGGTCATCACTCATTTTTGAAAGTAAATTCTCTATTCCGAGGCCTTAAAAACCTCTTTTCATCTCACCTCAATTTGCCTGTGCATTCCGGATGCGTTTCCGGGAAGCTTTTATGTGAAAACTAAGTAAAATATGGAAAGTAGCTTTTAAAATTTAATAAAGTTGACTTTGGTCAACATTCTTGGTAAACGGACCTCGACCTATGATCCGACAGTCTCGTAGGGTCCGTAGAAAAATTTGGGACTTGGGCGTATTCTCGGAATCGAATTCCGAGGTCCCAAGCCCGAGAAATGAATTTTTAAAGAAAATTATTTTCTGGAAAAATAAAGGTTTTTAGAAGTGAATTGATACATTTTCTTGATGTTATCGGGCCCGTATCTTGGTTCCGGATCCTGGTACAAGTTTGAAATGATGATTAAGTTAAATCTGTAAAATTTGGTAAAGATCGGAATTTGTTTGGTATAAAACGAACCTATGGTTGAGAAAATAATAATTTTGATGTTCTTGAGTGATTTCATGAATTTGAGGTTTAATTCATAGGTGGTGATGTTATTTTGATGATTTGATCGCACGAGCAAGTCCGTATGATATTTTTGGACTTGTGCGCATGTTTGGTTTGGAGCCCCGAGGGCTCGGGTGAGTTTTGGACAGGCCACAGAGTGAAATTGGACTTAGGAAAATTGTTGGTGTGTTGTAGATGTGTAGCAGGCCTCTGATCTCGCAAATGCGAGATCAGGCATCGCAATTTCGATGCAAACAGGGATGGCAAATGCGATGATTTTGTCGCAAATGCGAAGATCCCAGGGCCAGCCAATTCTCGCAAATGCGAGAAATACATCGCAAATGCGAAGTCTTCAGCATATGCCAGAAGTCGCAAATGCGACGATCCCATCGCAAATGCGAGGTCGCAAATGCGAAGCCTACAGGATTTTTGCATGGTCGCAAATGCGACATATTCTTCGCATTTGCAAAGGTAGCAGCTCCTGAAGGGGTTCGCAATTGCGAACCATGGTCGCAATTGCGACATCAGAGACCAGTTAATTTGGACTTAGATGCATTTTTCTTCATTTTTCTAACCTTCTCAAAACTTAAACACTTTTGGGCGATTTTCTAAAGAAAAATTCTTCTTCAAACCAATTGTAAGTCATTTCTAACTCATTTTCTTTAATCTATAACATCTTTTTACATGATTTCAACTCAAAATCAAGGGTTTTTATGGGGGAAATTGGGTGTTTTGGGTAGAACTTAGGATTTTCAAATTTTGGGGATTTGGACCTCGATTTGAGGTCCGATTTCAATAGAAATTATATATTTGAGTTCGTGGGCGAATGGGTAATCGAGTTTTGGTTCGAACCTCGGGTTTTGACCATGTGGGCCCGGGTCGATTTTTGACTTTTTGGGAAAATCTTTAGAAAACCTATTTTCATGCATTAGAATTGATTCATTAAGCATTTATTGATATCGTTAAGTAAATTGTGGCTAGATACAAACGAATTGGTGGTGGAAACATATCACGACCCGGATTTTCCACCCTCGGGAGTCGTGATGGCGCCTACTAATGGGAGCTAGGCAAGCCAATTTAATCTACCCTTTTCGCAACAGTTACCAACCATTTAATAAAATCAAACATAATGACATAAAACGGAAGTCTTAAAAACATAGTTAACTGAAAACCAAATGCGGAAGTTTGAATACAACTCTACCCGGATCCGGTGTCACTAACCCACGAACTGCTAAAGAGTGCTAAAAACAAATCTGAATAGAAGTACATCAATGTTTGTCTTGATACAAGGAAAACAAACTAATAACATAGAAGGGACTCCGGCCTGCGGACGTCAGCTAGGCTACCTCGAAAGTCCCTGGACTGAAGTCAGCTCCCGATCGAATCCTACTGCTGAGGCCCAAAAGGTGCTCCTGGATCTGTGCAAAAAGATGCACAGAGTGTAGCATCAGCACAACCGACCCCATGTGCTGGTAAGTGCCTGGCCTAACCCCGGCGAAGTAGTGACAAGGCTAGACAGGACCTACCAAAAACAACCTGTGCAGATATATATGTATATACAAGTACAACAAAATAACAGCAGAAAATACCAGTTAAGGCAGGGAGGGGAAAGGCTTAGGGGAAATACACATGAAAACAACTTATCAGAAGTAAACACGAAACTACATCAGATCTCATAATCTATATAAGTGGTCGGCGTGCCACACGATCCCATTTCATAGTATAACTAGGTGGTCGGCGTGCCACACGATCCCATTTCATAATATATAAGTGGTCGGCGTGCCACACGATCCCATTTCATAATATATAAGTGGACGGCGTGCCACACGATCACATTTCATAATATATAAGAGGTCGGCGTGCCACACGATCCCATTTCATAATTTATAAGGATTTCCCGGCAAGGGAACAACAACAATAACTCACACGTCCCAGCAAGGGAGTAATTACATCTCTTCCTCCTTCGTTCATTTCTTACGTCTTAATCGTGTCATATTTCGAGCCAACGCTCCAAGGAGTTTACAAATCATATTTTTCTCTTCATATTGTTCACATTATATCGAATCCATCAATTAAACAAGGAAGAGTCACTACAGAATCCCAAATAAGCACAAGTAAGGACTCTCGGTCATGCTAGACACCGGTGTATAGATACTCGTCACCATGCCTATACACCGTACTCAACATTTAGCAATTAGCAAATAATACTCTAATCCTATTCCCTCAAACCAAAGTTAGATCAAACACTTACCTCAAATGCTCCAAACTCAACTCAAGCCTCTAGTATCGCTTTACCCTTCGGATTCACCACCAAACCGCTCGAATCTAGTCACAAATACTTAAGTGTATCAACAAATGCTAATCTAATAAATTTGAATGCATGAAAAGTGAATATCCCAAAGTTTTACTCAAAATTTCCTAAAACGCCCCCGGGCCCACGTGGTCAAAACCCGAGGTTCGAACCAAAACCCGATTACCCATTCCCCCATGAACTCAAATATGTAAGTTATTTTGGAATCGAACCTCGAATTGAGGTCCAAAACCCCCAATTTTAGAAAACCTAGGTTCTACCCTAAATTCCCAATTTCCCCATTAAAATATTTGTTTTGAAGTTTGAAATTATGTTTAAAGATGTTAAGGAGTAAAGAAAATGAGTTAGAAATCACTCACCAATCGTTTTGGAGAAGAAGAATCGTTTTGAAAATCGCCTCTTGTGTTTTGGGTTTTGAAAAAGTGAGAAATGACTGAAAATCCCGACTTTATATACTTTACTGAAGACCCGGCGCGGACCGCAAAAAATGCCCCGCGGCCGCGCCGAGGAAGGGAGGGAAAACGACTCTCTGAACCTACCCAGCGCGGATCGCACTGATTTGATGCGCGGCCGCGTTGGTTGAATGGACCCAAGACCCCTCTCTGAATCTTCCAACGCGGACCGCGCTGATATGGCACGCGGCCGCGCTGGTCGAACTGGAATTCACTGGCCCTGTGAACCTAGCCACGCGGACCGCGCAGAAATGCACCGCGGCCGCGCGGCTTCCAGCGCTGACCGCGCGGAAATGACCGTGGCCGCGCTGGGGGCCTGCAACACCTGGACCTGCAATTTCTGATACTTTTAAGTCTAAGACCCTCCCGGGACCCACTCAAAAATCACCCCAGCCCTCGGGGCTCCAAACCGAACATGCAAATGAACTCATAAACATACTACGGACTCATCCGTGCGATCAAATCGCCCAATCAACATCATGAATCATCAAATTGGGCCTCAATACCCATGATTTCCTTTCAATTTCCATAGAACATCAAGTTTATATTTTCTAGCTCACAACACGTCAAATGACGTCCAAATTTAATCAAACTTTACAGCAATTGTTTAGACCACATATAACACTTGTACCGGGCGTCGGAACCAAAATACGAGCCCGATACCACAGTCTTCTAAACTAATATCACTTTCCAATTTCTTTAATTATTTTCAGAAAATAATTTCACGTAAAAATTCATTTCTCGGACTCGGGACCTCTGAATTTGATTCCGAGCACACCCCCAAGTCTCATATTTTCCTACGGACCCTCCGGGACTGTCGAATCACGAGTCCGGGTCTGTTTGCCCCAAAATGTAGACCGAAGTCAAACTTAATCAATTAAAATATCAAAATCATTTTTTTTAATTATCTTTCTCACAAATTCATATTTAAACGTTCCGGCTACGCGCCCGGACTGCGCACACAAATTCGAGGCAACCCTCAAGTGAGGTTTTCACGGCCTCGGAAATACAGAGTGAGTAGGAATACAGGTGATGACCCTTTGGGTCGTCACAAAACAAGAGGTAAAGCGGTAGTTGAGGCTTGAATTGTGTTCGTGGCATCGAGGTAAGCGTTTGGTCTAACCTTAGCTTGAGGGATTAGGAGTTCTGTCTTATTTGCTATGTGTTAATTGTTGAGTACGACGTATAGGCATGGTGACGAGTATCTATACGGCGGTGTCAAGAATGCCTGTGAGTATTATACCATGATGAATGTGACTCCGTTTCGTATTATTTACGTTTTATATGATGAAATCTATTGTTGAACAAGGCTTATGGAAGTATTATTGGTAATTGAATATTTTAGAGCGTTGGCTCGAGTTGTGAATTGAATTGTGGAAGTAATATTGGTAATTGAACATTGTAGAGCGTTGGCTCAAGTTGTGAATTGAGTTATAAAGAAATTGTGAAAAAGAGAAGAGGTTTATGATATTATCTCCCTTGTCGGGATGTTATTGCTTTTGATATTGTTTTCTCTTGCTGGGATATTGTTGTTATGCTATTGTTCCCTTGCCAGGATTCTATTATGATTTTATTGATTCCCTTGCCCGTGTTGCTTTGTGATTGTTGTTTGGGTAAGGAAGAGTGTAAAAGTACGAAGGGTGATGTCGTGCATGATATTTGTGAGAGAGTGTTAATGCACGAAGGGTGATGTCGTGCATGATATTTGTGAGAGAGTGTTAATGCACAAAGGGTGATGTCGTGCCGCACGATGTACAATGTCGTGCTATGATATGAGTGATAATGCACGAAGGATAATTTCGTGCCATGATTATGTGAGGTAAAAGCACGAAGGGTGATGTCGTGCCGATTATATTGATTCTTATGGTGAGGACGAGAGTAAAAGCACGAAGGGTGATGTCGTGCACTTGTCTTTGATTTTCTGATTCTTGCTGATACTTGAGTTATGGTGTCCTTTAAGTTTATTTATTGGTTTTCTGTTGTTACTTGATTTCCCCGCAGTAAATTTCTGCCTTTACTTTTCCGCTGTATATGATTTAACTGCACAGGTTTATTTGGTAGTCTGGTCCTAGCCTCGTCACTACTTCGCCGAGGTTAGGCTAGACACTTACCAGTACATGGGGTCGGTTGTGCTGATACTACACTCTGCACTGTGTGCAGATCCCGGTGCTGCAGCTTTTGGACTATAGTGAGGTTGCTGCTTCCAGACCATCAGGCGACCCGAGGTAGTCCTGCAGGCGTCCGCAGGCCTTGGCTTCTCCCTCTATCATTTTCTTTCTGCTTTTACTTATTCACAGACAGATTCGTGTAATTCTATTCAGACCTTATTTGTAGTATTTTTAGACAGTCTGTGAGATTGTGACACCAGTTCTGGGTAGCTTATGTTTTTGGATTGGTATCGGTAGTATTATTAAATTATTATATTTCAGTGTTCCGCTTTGTTATTTCCGCTGTTTATATAATGTTAATTCACCATTGTTAAGGGATAAAAAGATAAAAAGGGTTAAATAATTGGAATAAATGGCTTGCCTAGCTTTCACTAGTAGGCGCCATCACGACTCCCGAGGGTGAGAAATTCGGATCGTGACACGATCTCGGCTTGATTCCTTGGGCTTTTACTCAGACTTCAAACCTCCAAATCACTTGAATTCATTCCATAATATCTACATAGCTCGGAATCACTCCTACAAGGCATAAAATACACAATTAGTGCAAACACTAGCGATTGAAGCTCAAACTCAATTAAAGTGCAGTACATTAGAGTGTAATAAGCGACTAAAATACGTAATTATAGCCTATCATCACTAGCTATATAAATATCCCTTTTAACCAAAAAGAAAAGCTTAAAAGAATTTGTTTTTTTTTTTGGTTAGTCAACGTATAACTATTTTTTAAAGTTTTAATTTGATTCAAACATTAATTTTTTTTTCATAATTCCAAATGTTGCTTACACGGAATTTCCATTAGCTGATTAATTTGTATACACGACCTCTGACGAATGAAAGATCGCAATAATATTGCTAATATTTTATTCTTTCCTTAGTGAAGTATTTCTGTCTCATTTTATTTGACTTAAAGACGGGTTGGAGAAAAACTAACTTCGGCCTAACACATATTTTGTCCTTCCAACTTGTATGCAAATCCCTTTAATAAACACTAACACGCTCCATAAGTCTTTATTGAAATTGTGAAAATAAATTATTGTAATTGCATTTTGATGGCTCGTCAAATTTTATGAAACAAAACCTACTCTTTCTTTGAATTCCTCCGTGCCAAGAATGATGAAATCATATTGTAGAAGCTAAAATCTTCATGTATCAATTCTTGGAATTAATTAAATGGTACCTCCAGTATAAAATATAAATCAAAAGAATACGTAAATTCAAAAAGTAAAAGAAAAAAATAATAGTCTACAAAGGCAACAATTGTTGGAATATAAAGAAGAGAAAACTATTGCATTACAATGACATCATCAGTGTCAGGTTGTAAAATAGAAGCGCAAGTAAGGGGTTCTGGGATTGGCGTGTCAAACCAAAAACATAATGGGCCCACCATAATTAATACATTGAGCAGGGGTTGTTTCAACGTGGCACAAGAGCTGCAATTTAGTAGAAAATGGTGGTGATCTTTACATAGCTGTGTCCAAATAATGCAGCAGCGAGTATATCTCTTTCAAGCTATCTAAATATGTGAAATGTCGAAACCGCCCTAACATGTCGAAACCGCCCTAACATGTCGAAACCGCTTTAATTAGATAGTAGAACTAGGTTAGATAATCCCGTGCTCAGCACGGGCCCAACACTGTATAAAGATATATATGAGGAGCTAGGACTGCATAAAATGCCATTTAGATTGCATACACTAGATATTGCATTCTTTAGCTTTGTACAACAGAACAGAAAACTCCCTTATTTCTCTAGATAAGTAACAATTAAGATTTTCTCTCCACTCTGCTGGGACACTGGGACATGCCAAGTAATTAGCTGATCCTCAACAATTCTTCTCCCAAAATTGACCTCCTCCATTTTCTGCGTTCAACACAAGAAAATTATTAGTTTAAACTGCAACTGCTATTTGGCAGCTCACTTAAAATGACATGCTCAATTAATGAGTAAAAGATATGTTCCAGTTCAAGCATCTCTTTTTTCAGAATGATACATGTACAACAAGATGAGTATGTTTACTAAGCCATGAACAAAAATAAGAAGCTTGGTTATTTTGGAAGTACCACAATTAATATATCTGGTTAATCTCTTTGAATGAAGAGCAAATTGTTCTCATGGTCTTGTTATCCGTATCTTTGCATTATAGGTGAACGTAATATAAATGATGATATATATAGTTCTATGATGGAGCAAGGCTGCTCGGCAGTATTAAGTTTGTGATCATGTGATGGATGTAAAATTTAGCATACTATATGCAGCACAAAAAAGTCCTTTGAGTTTCAGTTTGGCAGATTAATAATTATCAACGGTTATGGGTAAGATATGTGAAACTATGTAAGCATGAGAGATGCAACTCATATATAATAACTAAGTTGTTGTGAGGCCCATGCACAAAGTTACCCCGATCATAATGAAAGAAAAAAGTATCTTGTAAGACTCGATCTTATGTCCTCTCTAATAAATTTGAAGCGCTGTACCGTCGAGCCAAAGCCTCACATGTACCTACCGCTCTGCCTCTCTGACAACTCTCGTTCCATCTTTTTACCACGGGAAAAGTCAATCCATGCCGCAAAGAAATTTGATTAGCTATAAACTATATAATTACTTTGTAGGTGAACACTGTCAAGGAGAACTACTGCAATAACACATTACCTTGTTGACTTCAGTAACTTTATATCCCTTGTATGTTTTCTGTATAAGAAGCAACTAAACAAAACCAGGTTCTTAGATACCGCAAAGCAAAATAAACTTATGCTAATGCAATTTCTCTTCTACTGATATGCTGCAGTTCAAGGAAGTAGGTAACATCAGTAAGTGAGATAAAAAATTTCCTATTTTTAAGCCATAGTTCAAGAAAGTAAAAAAATATTACACGCATTGCATATTAAAATAAAGGTAATTTTGCATCTCCCAAAAAGTAAAATGAATATATTTCATCTAGGAATTTGTCAGCTCACGAAGAGGTAAACACAAGTGACACACTAACACTTGTCCCGTAAAGTTCTTCCCCTAAACAAGACTCTCAAACCCCCATGGCTACATTGTGGATGCTACTGAATGTGAAGGAAGGATCCTCAATTTATAGAAGTCCAAACCTTTTCCTACAAGAAAAAGAACTAGCCAAATATTGGAGATTTATAATTTCCTTTTACAAAAAGGAAAACTCAGTTAAGGTAATTATATTGCCCTTTTCCTTCAAGAGATAGGAAAACCAAATATGGTAAGAAAATTATGGCAAACTCCTAACACTAACTTCGAATAACCAAGAAGAAGAGAAAGCCTAGGAGTCATGGACATCATTTATCAAATTTTATCTTATTTGAATGAAGACAATTCAACAACCAAATGTGAAGTAATTAAGAGCGTACAGAGGAAAAATTTTGCTTTCTTTCCGTTTGTTTTCGATGCCATTTTCTCACAGAATTGAGCTTACGTATATAAAAGAACACTTCTACCAGAATTGAACATTCAAATTGGAAGGTTCACACAAAAATAATGTAGGAGCCAACTAATCTTAAAAAAATAAGATATGAAATATAACAGGAGAATGTCAGCCAGATCTCTTCCGCCACTTTCTTGATTCAAAATGAATATTCAAAATTTCAATGCGCTCGAGCAAGAAATATGATCATTCAATTGTGCAATTTCAGGCAGTCAATACATATTACACATAGCCATGAACCTACAATCATCTACTTACTTTCTGTTTCCATAACTAATTAGAGGCAATACATAGACAGTTTCCTAATTTGTTGGTCTAAATTGAGAAGCCTATCTTAAGACAATGAGACAAAAATCAAATCACCCTACGATCTAACTGAGTTTGATAGCCTCTCTCCTCAAGCACACTCTACCCTCACCTATATTGTTTATTGCCATCATATGAACTTCACTTTCCAAATGATCAGTCAAGTTCATAGGTTTTCCTTCAGTGATGAGCATCTTGCGCATATGAATGCGCTATCTTTACAGTAAGAAAAAGGGTGACATTCTTTTAATTAAATATGAAAGATAAAAATGAATAATAGACATCTTAAAAGCTTACATTAAATTTTGTGAAGAGATCAATTTAACAAGCATATAAAGAATTACACATCTAAGGCCCTTTTGCACATTTTTTTCTCAGCTGGTTTTGCATATGAAGGAATAAAGTACAATCTAACGCTTTCTCATACAGCATTTTCTATGCAGAACATCTACCAGAACTCCTTCGATGGAAATTTGTAGCGAACAGTTCATTTAACGTTATTCAGAAAATATAGAAGCTGTCTTTTTCAATCACGACTATCCAATTCGAGCTATAAAGAGATGTCATATTTACTTGTCAAAAAAGAAAAAGGGAAGAGGAAGCTAAATCTTCCATTTTCTAATTTTCTGCAGTATCACATATAACATAAAAAGATCAAGTAGATCTTACTGCATTGAAAAGCTTGATCAAAAGGATAAGTTGTGATTTGGTTTTACTGAATGGATAAGAACACAAAGGTAACGACGGTCCAAATAGTACAAAGTAGAATCAAGATGAATGTGTGGATATTTGAAAACCATCTGAATTCAGACGTCAATTCTGCTGCACATGACTGTAAGTCATATCACCAATTTCAACGACCTCTTCATTTCTCGATACGACAGTGCGACTTTTATTTTCCTTAACTTCCCTGCTAGAAAAGACTAATATTGGT
Source organism: Nicotiana attenuata (assembly GCF_001879085.1). Classification (NCBI taxonomy): domain Eukaryota; kingdom Viridiplantae; phylum Streptophyta; class Magnoliopsida; order Solanales; family Solanaceae; genus Nicotiana; species Nicotiana attenuata. Next base: position 50,216 of record NW_017674292.1, on the reverse strand, counting down.
ATTACCCAATGCAATCAAGATTCACATATGACATCAATCTGGGAAGAAAAGCTCACACTAATATTTTCCAAAAGTATCGAAACTAACAATAAAACATTTCAAAATGAGACAGAAAGAAAATAAAAATAGGCATAGCCTAAAATGTAAAGGCCGCAAGAAATAGGTAGAGAAGTCCCTAAATCAAGAATTAAAAAAAAAATATTAAGCTCACCGCAAGCTAGAAACAAAGAGCCCTAATTGTTAGTTTCCATGGATCTAGAGATTAAGCTCAGTGAGGAAGACATGCAAGGGAACCCACAGTAGAGAGAAAGAGATCTATGTTCTTAGAAGAATGAGAATTAAGCTAAAAATGATACAAGCGTGTATCTGTATATGTACAGTATAACTAACTTCTATTTACCGTGCTAACTAACTAACATTCTAACTGTAGTTACATAATTAACTAATCAGCTTGATTAACTAACTCTAGTCAACACTCTCCCTCAAGCTGATGGTTTGTACACGTCCTTCACCCCTGACTGACTTAGTAGCTGATCATGTTGATACTTCCCTAAGCTCTTTGTCAGCAGATCTGCAAGTTGGTCTTTGGTGTGCACATACTGTGTCTTCAGCAATCCTTCATAGATTTTTTCTCTAATAAAGTGACAATCAACGTCAATATGCTTAGTTCTTCCATGGAAGATAGGATTAGCTGTTATTTGAATAGAAGCTTTGCTGTCACATATTAGGCTAGTAGGCTGTTGAATTTTCACTCCAAGTTCCTTGAATAGCCCTATCAACCAAGTAACCTCTGCTGCACATAAAGCCATACTCTTGAATTCTACCTCAGCTGAACTTCTGGACACAGTCATTTGCTTCTTTGATTTCCAAGACACTAGTGCATTTCCAAACTTAACCAGGTATCCAGTTACTGACCTCCTAGACTCTATACAGGACCCCCAATCAGAATCACAATAGGCAGTCAGTTTGTCTGCACTTACTGCAGGCATAAGCAGCCCCAGACCTGGTGCTTGTTTGATGTATCTGACTACCCTGAGGGCAGCTTCCATGTGTGACATCTTGGGACTATGCATATATTGGCTCAGGACCTGTACTACAAAAGCAATATCTGGTCTAGTCATGGTAAGATATAGCAGCCTTCCAACAAGTCTCTGATACCTGCTAGGATCTTTGAGCTCCTGATTACCTTCTTGACTTGTACTCTGAATATACCTGTCATACTCTACAGATGTGAGTTTTTGATTCAACTCCAATGGTGTGCCTGAGGGCTTTGCTCCACCTAAACCAGTTTCAGAGATCAATTCAAGCGCATACTTTCTTTGGCACATGAGAATTCCCTCCTTTGATCTGGCACACTCAATTCCAAGGAAAAACTTTAACTCCCCTAAGTCCTTCATCTTGAACTTCTTCTGCAGCTCTGTTCTGGTGTCACATAATGACTTGTCATTATTTCCTGTAATCAGCAAATCATCTACATATACAAGGATAATGACGGTGGCACTATTAGCCTCTTTGATGAACAATGAGTAGTCATAGTGACTCTGCTTGAAGCCCATCTGCAATAGAACTTTTGTCAGCTTCATATTCCACTGTCTTGGGGCTTGTTTAAGTCCATACAATGACTTGTGAAGTTTGCAAACCTTCTTAGTCTCCCCCTGGCTTGCAAACCCTTGTGGAATGTGCATATATACATCTTCAACTAGATCACCATTTAGAAAGGCATTATGAATATCCATCTGATAAACCATCCAATGTTGAGAAGCAGCAAGAGCCACAATTAATCTAACTGTTACCATTTTTGCCACAGGAGAGAAGGTTTCACTGTAGTCCAACCCTTCCTTTTGACTGTAACCCTTGGCAACTAGTCTGGCCTTGTATCTTTCAACCTCCCCTGAAGCCTTATATTTGATCTTGAATATCCATCTGCAACCAATAGGGGTTTTACTAGGAGGCAAATAAACTATACTCCAGGTTTCATTCTCCTCTAATGCTGCAATCTCCAACTTCATAGCATTTACCCATTGAGGATCTTTAACTGCCTCAACAAATGACTGTCGCTCAGAACTAGCAGAATAAGCAGCCAAAACTCTACCATAGGATGGAGTAATGTGGGAATAGCTGACATAAGAAGAAATAGGATTGAAACACTATGCAGTATTTGATGGTACTACATAGTCTTGCAACCAAATGGGGGGTTTACTAGTCCTAGATGATTTTTTGACCTGAGTAGGAGCAGCATCAGTTGGAGCAATCATTGTATCAGTTGGAGCAATCACTGTTCTAGACTCTGCAGCTTCAGAAGCACCCTCAAGAGAATCAGTATAAGGAACTTGTGATGATACAACATCTGGAATACTGTCTCCATGACCAGGACTTGACTCCCCCTCAGATGTAATGTTCAACTCAGGTGAAATGGTATCATCTTCAGATGGAAAGCCAGCAGCTGGAGGCATGGGATCTGAACTAGTTGAGGATATTAAATCCAGTATAGGAAAAATAGTGTTACCTGAAGAGGACATATGTTTGAAGGGAAAAATAGTCTCCTGAAACACAACATTTCTGTTAATAGAGAGAGACTTAGCATTCAAGTCATAGAGGACATAACCCTTTTGAGAAGAAGAATAACCAAGAAACACTGCAGGAACAGCTCTTGGGGAGAACTTATCAATAATGTTTGGACAAGCTGCATAGCATAAGCAGCCAAATACTCTTAAGTGTTGCACTGAAGGACAATGCAAGTAGAGCATCTCAAATGGTGATTTGTATCCTACTGTTCTAGTGGGGAGCCTGCTAATGAGATAGACTGCTGTGGTAACACATTCACCCCAGAACCTGAGAGGAATAGATGCTTGAAATCTAAGAGACCTGGCCATGTCCAAAATTGTTCTGTGTTTCCTCTCAACAATTCCATTTTGTTGAGGTGTGTAAACACATGAACTCTGATGAAATATACCTAGATTAGATAGCAATTATTTGAACTCATTACTAAATAACTCACTTCCATTATCAGTCCTTAAGACTTTTATGGAAGTTGAAAACATATTCTTTATTTGAGTGAGAAAATCTCTTAGTACAACTATGACTTCTGACTTGAAATTGAGCAAAAAATTCCAAGTATACCTGGTATAGTCATCAACAACTGTAACAAAATACCTCTTCCCATTATGTGAGGGAACTCTATAAGGCCCCCAAATATCACAATGCAGTAAGTTAAAAGCAGTCTTAGACACTGAGATACTTGTAGAAAAGGGCAGTTTGGATTGTTTAGCAACTGGACACACAGGACAGTATTGGGGTCCTTTCTTTAGAGTAGTAAGAGTATCTAACTTCCTTATTACATCAATAGGAGCATGTACTAGTCTTTTATGCCATACTTCTGTAGAATCAGTTAAGTTGGCTGAGTGAGCACACTTATTGTTGAGTGTTGTTGTAGAATCCTGTGAAAGTCCTCCTTGAAGTATGTACAATCTATGCTCCTCCTTACCAATCCCCTTCACCTGACCACTGTAAAGATCCTAGAAAATACAGAAGTCAAGGAAGAATGCAACCATGCATTGAAGTTCTTTGGTGAGTTGAGACACTGAGAGCAAGTTGAATTTAAATTCTGGAATATAGAGCACATTTGAAATGTTGTTATTTTTAAGTACTGATGATGTTCCTTTATGTGATACTGAAACTACATTTCCAGTAGGTAATTGGACTTTGCACTTCTCTGAACTGGGAATGGACTGCCAGGAGGTAAGAGCATCTAGTTGAGAGGTCATGTGATTAGAGGCCCCTGTGTCTATGATCCAATTTTGCTTGAGAAAATTGGACATTAGAGTGATTAGAGTACCTGCAGCAGCTAACTTGTTGGATGATTCTGGACCCTCTTTATTCCCTTTGGCTAGCATTTGAAGTATCTGTTGATATTGCTCCTGGGTGAAGAAAGGTGTAGCAGAACTGTTATTAGCAGCAGGCTGGGCAAACTGAGGCATGTAAGCATTCTGGATCTGCTGCATTCTTGAGTGAGTTCCATAAGTGCCTTGTTGGTTCCCAGTTTCAGTGGCACTTGGAAACACCAAACCACTCACATTATTTGCATACCCTCCAGAGTTCTGCCCTTTCTTCTTCCCCTTGAAGTCTGAGGGATATCCATGAAGTTTGTAGCAGTTCTCCTTAGTGTGCCCCTTATAATGATAGTAGTCACACTGCACTTGATTCTTTCTGAACTTGAAATTACCACCTGCACTTGCTGAGGTTTTATTACTATAGAACACTGCTCCTTCTATGCCTTCAGTAGGTTGATTAATCTGAGTGAAGTTAGCCAGACTCTTTTGACTTTCTTGATCAATCAACAGTGAGTAAGCTTTGTTAATACTAGGAATTGGACACATCATCATAATCTGACTCCTTGACTATGAGTATGACTCATTCATCTCTACTGAGATACAGAACCCTAGATCCATTTACTTTGTCAAATCTCTCCTTTAGGTCTTCCCAAACCTTAAAGTTTTTCTTTTGTACTGGAAAACTTCAGCTCTAGAGCTGAAGTTTTTGTCTTTGTAACCGGAAAACTTCAACTCTAGAGCTGAACTTCAGGCCCGGCTACTAAAATGCTGAGTTTTGTGTGATTGCCTTTGCTACTTCAGCCCCGTGTGCTGAAGTTATGCGAAAAAGCGGGTACGCTTGCAATTTTTTTTTACAAAGCGGGCACAGGTTAAAATATGTAAAAATTGCACGGGGCGCCCTATTTCAGCGCCCCTTTTTAACCTGTAGCCGCTTTGTCTTTCTGTTTGCAACCGTACCCACTTTTTAAAAAACTTCAGCTTCCCTTTCTCCTCCCCTTTTCTCATTGTCTACTGAGGAATGATATGGTCATACCATTGATCAAAAAAAGGCACCAATTTTTATCCAATAAAAAAACAGCAACACGAAAATCAAATATGTTGTAATATAGATAAAACATAGAACCGTAAAGAAAATGGAGAAACTGATCATCAGCGATCAGAGATTCAAATGTTAAAAAGAAAAATTTTCGAAAACGAAATAACATAACAACAAAGCATTTATTTTGCAATAAAAACAGAACGCAAAATCGGATGCATTAGATGATCACAATACAGTTAATTAGATGTAACTGTATCTTCTTGGTGTCCTGAGCTGAAGTTAATTAGACAAAAACTTCAGCTCTATAGCTGAAGTTTTTCAGTTACAACACAAAAACTTCAGCTCTAAAGCTGAATTTTTCTAGTTACAACATAGAAACTTCAGCTCTAGAGCTGAAGTTTTTATTTTATAACTGGCAAACTTCAGCTCTAGAGCTGAAGTTTTTATTTTATAACTGGCAAACTTCAGCCCGGTTACTAAACAAAAACTTATAAAATAAAACTTCAGCTCTAGAGCTGAACTTCAGGCCCGGCTACTAAAATGCTGAAGTTTTGTGTGATTGCTTTTGCTACTTCAGCCCCGTGTGCTAAAGTTATGCGAAAAAGCGGGTACGCTTGCAATTTTTTTTGCAAAGCGGGCACAGGTTAAAATATGTAAAAATTGCACGGGGCGCCCTATTTCGGCGCCCCTTTTTAACCTATAGCCGTTTTGTCTTTCTATTTGCACCGGTACCCACTTTTTAAAAAACTTCAGCTTCCCTTTCTCCTCCCCTTCTCCTTCTTCATTTTCTCATTGTCTGGAAACACAACTCCGTGAGGACTGAGGAATGATATGGTCATACCATTGATCAGAAAAAGGCACCAATTTTTATCCACAAAAAAACAGCAACACGAAAATCAAATATGTTGTAATATAGATAAAACATAGAAACCGTAAAGAAAATGAGAAACTGATCATCAGCGATCAGAGATTCAAATGTTAAAAAGAAAAGTTTTCGAAAACGAAATAACATAACAACAAAGCATTTATTTTGCAATAAAAACAGAACGCAAAATCGGATGCATTAGATGATCACAATACAGTTAATTAGATGTAACAGTATCTTCTTGGTGTCCTGAGCTGAAGTTAATTAGACAAAAACTTCAGCTCTATAGCTGAAGTTTTTCAGTTACAACACAAAGAGCTGAAGTTTTCTAGTTACAACATAGAAAATTCAGCTCTAGAGCTTAAGTTTTTCAGTTACAACACAAAAACTTCAGCTCTAGAGCTAAAGCAAAAACTTCAGCTCTAGAGCTAAAGTTTTGTAGTTACAACATAGAAACTTCAGCTCTAGAGCTGAAGCTTTTCAGTTACAACACAAAAACTTCAGCTCTAGAGCTGAAGTTTTCCAGTACAAAAGAAAAACTTCAGCTCTAGAGCTGAAGTTTTTATTTTATAACTGGCAAACTTCAGCCCGGTTACTAAACAAAAACTTATAAATTAAAACTTTAGCTCTAGAGCTGAAGTTCGCGAGTTACAAAACAAAAACTTCAGCTCTAGAGCTGAACTTCAGGCCCGACTACTAAAATGCTGAAGTTTTGTGTGATTGCCTTTGCTACTTCAGCCCCGTGTGCTGAAGTTATGCGAAAAAGCGGGTACGCTTGCAATTTTTTTTGCAAAGCGGGCACAGGTTAAAATGTGGCACAAAAAGCGGGTATAGATGCAAATGCCCCTTAAAATATGGCACAAAAAGCGGGTATAGATGCAAATGCCCAAAAAAAGAGGAGCATATATTACACATTTTGCTAAGATGATTGATAGACGAACTAGCCACGGAGCAATCATTTATATTCAATTACTCTTCATAATTGCAATTACTCTATTAGTACAAAGCACTTTGCATCCTCTAATTGAAAGAATTCTTGTTGAGCAACTCCATTTATCGATACTTGCATCTTCCATAAGCTGCAAAATTATCAAATAGACAAAAAAAAATCGTAAAAACATTAAATTTAAATTCTGAATCTACCACTGATGAAACGTCGCAAACAATATGAAGTTAAGAGAGAAAACTTACAGGGATCGTTTTGTACGCGAATGCCCAAATGAGGAGGACATTTAGAAGTTCTGGTATACATTAGGTTTAGAACATAGGAAGCATGGCTACGAATGGTAGGAGGCAAGAAACATGGTTTTCCAGGTTTTATGTCATTACAATATCCTCTGTTACATGCTCTGTCCAAAAAGGCTGATAATGTTACATCAGTAGCCCATTCATCTGCCACACACCACCACTTAGCTCCCTGCATTACAAACATTAATTTTACATCACTACTAAAAATACGCGTATATTCGACGAATTTCATCAGAAATGTGCTCTTAGAAAACTATTTCTGATTGCTCTCTTGGTCGGAAATCTAGACATCGATTGAAAAAAATGCACCTTTTCTAGTAATGAGGTTCAGGGTTCGGGGTTTACGCGTAACACAACTAGCTAATTAATGATACTTTACCTGACAAAAACTTGTGAATGATAACAACACTAGGAAGCACAAGAATACATTTAGCTTTCCCATTGATTTCCAGTACATATCAACTTGTCCAAGTATGTTTTTATTTCTTTTTTGCTTAAGCCAAGAAGTTAAATAGCATGGTTCAATGTTCAACTGTTTGAATTCACTGCCTAGAAATAGCAATTGGGTAATTCTATTTATTATTTTTTGCCCTGCAATTGTTTTATGGAAAAACTTATTTAATGTGGCTTAAGTTGGTTTAAAATCATTGTGTCTTAGATAAGAAAATGAAAGCCTAGATATGTTTGCAATTATTTTGCTAGGAATCAATAATATCATTTTGAAACTACAGATTATGCGTTTTACATTGGGTGAAATGATTTTCTCCATTCAATTTTTTGATAAAAGTCTCTCTCTCTCTCTCTCTTTCTCTCTCTCTCTCCAAATTTAAAGTAAAGATATTCTCTCTCTCTCTCTTAAGTCTTATCTCAATATTTGGGTATTGACAGGTAATTTTTTAAATTGTATACTGTTATAAAACAATAAATGAAGAAGAAGAGTATTGCAGAGAAAAGTAAAGGGAGAGAATTCTTATTGACTTTGGGATGAATTACAATGGAATAGAACTCTCTATTTATAGGGAGAGGGTGACTTAGCCACCAAGTAATAAACCCTAGAATCTCTCAAAATATAGACATTCACCATAAATAAAATTCTATTTATAACACTCCCTCTTGAATGTCTATTTTCAACAGATAATGTGCATCGTTAAAACCTTAACTAAAATAAAACCCAGTGGAAAAAAAATTCTAGAGAAGGAAAAGGAGTACACATATCTAAACAATACGCCTTTTGGTTGCCTCATTAAAAACCTTGCAAGGAAAACCCGGTGGGACAAAACCTTGTAAGAGAAAAAGTGTACAACGCGTATTAGCTCTTATGAGAGCATCAATTCACATCCTTGAGCCTTCGCATCCCAATCTTGTGCGCTAGCTTCTTGAAGGTTGACATCAGCAAAGATTTGGTGAATAAATCCGCCATATTAACTCCAATGAATATGTTACACCTTGAAAATCCTCGCTATCATATTATCATGCTTATAGTTATAGCAAGATACATTTGTGCACAAATTGCACTGAGGATGTAGTACTTCATGACCATGAATTCTATATGCTTTGAGCAATTTAAATCCTTCAGGGATTGTTAAGTCATATAAGCCATATAATAGACTTTAGATGCATATCAAGTTTTCTTGTCATGCTATACATATAAGATATCGAAAACTGATTGCACATATCATTGACTTTATACTTTCAAGTGTTTGAACTACATGTCTTTCATAGGAAACCAAATTCTACTTGAATTGTTTCTCCAGACTTGAGATCCTCATATATATTTAGCGCTGTTATAGATATCGTCGAAAAATATTTTATATCGGTTCCAACCTCCTTATTTTTCACAAAGACATAACATAGAGATCTCTTCATTCATATATTCAGGTACCTGAATCTCTCATGAGATTTTATGAAGTGTTGTGATCTTCTAAATCACTTGCCTCCTTTATTATGATCATTTCGATCATTTGCTCATTTGCTTTATCAAGGATTTTATTTGAAACCGATTTGTCTATACGCTTTAAGCGTACCATAGATCTATCCTTCTAGGACTTATTCTAATAGGAGCATTTGCAGTGAGAATGTAGTTACTTTCTTTGAGTCAGCAAATGCGTCTGGCATGCTTTGCAATAAATTGCACATGAATTATCCTTTTATGAACTTCAAGTTCATATTATTTTATTCGAGGATCTAGATGTACAAATGATAATTCATTCCACGTAACTTTTTCTCAACTGTTGTATCTTGTCTCCCCCTCATGTTAGAAAAACTAACTTGTTTCTTCAACTTTGAGAACCCATCTTTGTGCGTTATGGTGTTAATCAAAATATACACCGCGCATCAATAATAATAAGATGGAATTATTTGGTTCCTGACCCTGAACCACTTGTAAGGGGAGAAAATAATATACTTTCGTATATAACGTGTATCAAACTGATATAGATAACTTTGTTCTCATAAGCAATTGTTTAGCTATTAAGTGGAGGCACTCAATAAATCATTTTGCTAAACCAACTGTGATGTAAACCAACTTATCAAGATGAACTTCTTGAATAGCAAAATCTGGAAATTATGCTCGAAATTAAATTATTGAGCAAGTTACCTCGCAAAATACCATGTTGCGGGTTATTAATAATCGCACATGTAACTATCTCATAGATGCATCTTATGTGGTATACATGGCTGGTGAATGGGCCCATATTCACCTTTGAAATTTCCAGCATTCATGGGATTCAATCCCAATTTTAGTTGGTCTATTAATTAATGAGAACAAGCAACATAAGAGAATTTGTAAAGAACTTTCAAGTTCTTTAATATTTACCCATGTGAATTCTCTTTTATTTTTGCACATCATGCTTAAATTAATATGGCTAAACCAATTATGCCAACTGAATAAATTATCAATATTGATAAACTTCGGATTTACACCATGGAGTGTGCAATTATCAATAAACTCCAAGTTTATTATGATATGGGTTTTTATATCAATAAATATCCACTTCATTGTGGTATTCTTTTGTTTATGTAGTACAAATTGGAGAATAAAGCGGGTAGCTTTTTACATACATATTATCCCGCTACAAGTTGTAGTAATAGAAGATATTAAATCTTTCCTTTATTTATAGTCTCAATATAATCAACCACTTTCGCGTATACTTTGAAAACTGAATAAGTTTCCTTGAGACTTACTAAAACACATACCTTATTGGTAATCAATTGTGTTTCTCCAAAATAGTATAATTGGCTATTGCAGAGTTCTCAATTAATTTTGTAGTACCACATATTCATCAACATCCATATGGTGAATATCTCTTTTAAAGAGAAAGTTATACCATTATAGTCATGGTCAAATTATATGCAAGATCTGTTTCTTGCATTACCGTTGTCTTTTAACAATCACAATGCCAAAATATTTTGGCGTACAATAGGTACGTGACCAATGACCATTTATGCCATAATAATGATATTATTTTCTTATATCATCTCAAACCTCCTTTTAGAGGTGAGTGTGGTATATTCACTACCACTAGCACATTCATATTCTTTGAAGAATGAATATGTATTCATAAGTCAGATGTTGTCACATTCACATCACGAATGGACCATAATTATCTATATGTGCTTTACAAAATCTCATGTCAAATCGATGACAAATATTTTTCACAGAGTGAAAGATTATTTTGAGAATCCTTATTGTTCTCATTACCACTAATGATGACGATTATAATTTCGTCTATTGCCACGTCCATATCCATTGATACATTCACGGTAATAATTTTATCTTCTTTCAGACTTATCACATATTGCTATCACATTCTCTTAAGGGAATAAGAATGGAGCAATTTCAATGGGACGGGTTTTCTCTTCTTGTGCTCACGATCATACATGACTTTGATCATGGCAAGACAGAGAAATTTTACCACTCTCGAGTGGTTAAAATTTCATGTTAACTCCATTAGAGTTATAATCAAAATTTATTTTCTTTGCTTGTATTTAAAATCAAAGTATAGAATAGAAGAGAAAAATACGGTAAAATACTTACCTTAAATCCAAAATTTAATCATGAAGGAAGTTCATGGAACAATTGACACTGATTATGCTCAATCCCAAAGCTTCTACTCAACTGGATAGAGTCTCGTGCTGATAACGTGTTATGAACAATAAAAGAAGAAGAAGAATATTGCAGAGAAAAGTAGAGGGAGAGAATTCTTATTGACTTTGGGATGAATTACAATGGAATAGAACCCTCTATTTATAGGGAGAGGGTGACTTAGCCACCAAGTAATAAACCTAGAATCTCTCTAAATATAGACATTCACCATAAATAAAATTTTATTTATAACATATACTTCTATTTCCCCCTAATTATCAACATCCTCTTCTTTTAGTTTTTATGTGTCAAAAAAAGAGATATGATGTACATTTTTTCCATTTATATTAGTACTAGTATTAGTACCCGCGCGGATGCGCGGACACTAATCTTAAAATTTACACTTTTTCAGTAAATATAGATAATCATTGGATATTAACTACATGAAAAAAATTAAGCATTTCTTCTATTTTTTTCTTTTTTGATACCAATCTTGCCAGTGTCATTGATCCTAAAAATAACTCATATTTATTGCAAAACAATCAAATGTTGAGAAAATGAATGTGTAACGACCCGGCCCAACACTGTGTAGATATTGTCCGCTTTGGGCATAGCCCGCACGGATTTGTTTCCAGGGAACTAAGTTACCCCCAAAACGCGTCTACACATGTAGGTCCAAGCCCTACTAATATAGCCCATGACTCCCCCTCTCATTTCCGATGTGGGACTCCTACGAGCTACACTGAACTACGTTACCACTGCACTCAACTTGTCACGACCCAAAATCTAACCATGGTCGTGATGGCGCCTATCGTGCTACAAGGCAAGCCTATTCCCAAAATTACTACTAATCTGATTATAAGAATTTAATAAAACATTTCCAATAATTTAATTCCTGATAAACTAAACCAACTCTAAATATAAATAATATAAAATACGGAAACGAGTCCCAAATATCGAGGTGTCACTAAGTCATGAGCGCCTAGAACTATAAACTAAGATATATAAACTGTCTAACTGTCCAAAATAAGAAATGACAAAAGGAGTAACAAGGTCCTGCGAACACTAGCAGCTACCTTGCAATCTCCATAGATAGCCGACCTAAACCCAACGATCGTTGCGCTCTAACTCACCAGGATCTGCACATAAAGTGCAGGGTGTAGTATGAGTACAACCACCTCAGTAGTACAGAAATAACTAAGGAACTGAGCAGTAGCGACGAGCTGAGCAAAATAGTCCTATTATTTATTTTTCAAAATTTTAAAACTAACAAGAATAAACAGGTAAATTCCACAACTCAGTAAATGCCACAAAGAAATTTAACAGATAAATGCAGCAACACCAAAAGTAAATACAACCTCACAACAATGTCACTCCATCACTCAGCACTCGTACTCACCACTGAATACTCAACACTCAATACACTCAACACTCTGCGCTCACTGGGGGTGTGTACAGACTCCGGAGGGGCTCCCAAAGCCCAAGCGCTAAGCACGGACAACTCACATGCTACCATACCGATACCTGGATCCGCACGGTCAACTCACGTGCTACGCGGACAACTCACGCGCTATGGTATCAATACCTGGACCCGCACGGTCAACTCACGTGCTACGCGGATAACTTACGCGCTATGGTATTAATATCCTCACAACCAGGCCCTCGGCCTCACTCAGTCATGTACCTCAGTAGCCTCACCATCATCAACAAATAAGGGAACACAGCCCACATCAAGTATCACAGCATATTAGCAAATAATAGAGACTGAGGTAATCATGTACAGTAATTTCTATGACTGAGTACAAATAATGTGAGCATGAATAAAACCTAAACAGGATCTTTAACATGAAGGCAAACAAGTTCAACAACAATTAAACACATAACCACAGATAATAGCTTTTAGGCCTGGCCTCACGGGACGGATCAAGTCTCAATCCCTCGCGGTGCACACCCACACGCCCGTCACCTAGCGTGAGTATCACTACCAAATAATCATATGATATCAATTTCTCCGGGTTTATACCCTCAAAGCCAGAGTTAAAACTGTTACTTACCTCAACAGCGTAAAATCCTACTCCAGGATGTCCTCGTCCATCGACTCGGTCTCCAAAATCTTCGAATCTAACCATAATCAGAATACTACTATCAACATAGTCTAAAGAATCGAATTACACAATAAAAACTACATAAACATGGCAAAAATCCGAAATCGGCCAAAACTCGGCCCCTGGGCTCACATCTCAGATTCAATCAAAAATGGCAGAATAATAATCTTCGTCCTCTCCCGATTCTAACCATATAAAATTTGTCAAAATCGGACTCCGTTTGGTCCCTCAAATCCTCACTTAAAACTCTCCAAAAACTCAAACCCTAACTCCCTCAATTTCACTTTGAAATCATCAATCAAATCCCAAAAACGAAGATGGATTCATAAATTATAATGAAAATCGAGTAGAGAACACTTACCCCTATCCATATGGTGAAAATCGCCTCCAAAATCGCCAAAATCCGAGCTCCCCAACTCAAAATATGACCGAATGAACAAACCCTAGTTTTGTATATTTTTCTACCAGCTATTCTGCCTCGTTTCTCGAGCCAAACGATCCCTAAACTCGTATTTTATGCCTCCAATGGATTCCTTGTGAAATTCTAGTCAAGTTAGGCTTTTGAATCACTCAATTTGACCTTATAACGAAGGAGATATGTAGGTTTTAATATTTGCAAATAGTGCAGATTTTTAAATACGCTGCTAGTGGCAATTTCGTAATTAATCTGAAAAATCTGGCAACCTAATTCTTAGTAAAATGAACATAATATCCTCATACGATGTCCAAATTCGATGATTCTTTTTGCTACAGGTCCGTAATTACAATACGGATCTAATGCTTCAATCAAAAAAGAAATCGGGGCTCATTTGTTCAATATGATATCATTTATGCTTGAAGAAACGGCGTCGAAACATAAGAAAACGAGCGCAACACAACCCAAACCTATCCGAAACTCACCCGAGGCCCTCGGGACCTCAACCAATAATTCCAACAAGTCACATATCACTAACCGAACTTAGTCGAACCTCCGAAACACCCAAAACAACACCAAAATACCAAATCAACCTCGAATTCAAGCCTAAGAACTTCTAAACTTCCAACTTTTTTCCAATTCAAGCCTAATTCTACCACGGACCTCCAAATTACATTCCGGACACACTCCTAATTAAAATCACCCAAGGAAGCTAATCGAATCATAAAAATCCAAATCCGAATTCGTTTACTCATAAGTCAACTTCCGGTTGGCTTTTCTAACTAAGAGACTAAGTGATCATTTCACTCCAAAAATACTCCGAACCCAAACCTACCAACTCGATACAACTCAACACAACTGAACAACACACAAATACGCATAGATAGGGGGAAATGGGGCTATAACTCTCAGAGCGAAGGACCGGGTCGTTAGTGACTCTTTGGATAAAACTTAACTCTTTTAGTACTACTTGAACTCTTATTTGGAGTGTTGTTATATCTTAAAAAGTATTTCTTTCTTAAAATTTCAGTTTTTAAAACACTATATTTCAATAATAATAGTTTTTATAAAAATATAATTGAAAATATTATTCTTAATTCAAAACTCATTTTAGTTGGCTATCTAAAAATATAAAAAATTCTTTAGCTAGTGAATTTTTTTACTCCATTTTGATATTTGACATTAACCATGTTAAATATTTGAGTTATTTGAATTATATGTAAATAACCTTAACATTTAAACCTTCTAAATAATTATAGATAATCATCATATATTAATTAAGAAACACTACATGAAAAAAATTAACATTTTCTCAATTCTCGTAGTGATAATTTTATTTTTGCACTATTCCCATAGGTGTCATTGGAACCTAAAAATAGCCACAAAGTGAAATAATAACTCATATTTATGGCAAAGCACAAAGGTTGACACGATATAAATAATTCTTTCATTACGGCGTGACTCTTATACTACGACTTGAACTCTTATTTGGTATGATTTTATCTTTCAAAAAATATTTCTATTTTTGAAATATATATATATATATATATATATATATAGTATAATGATTATCTTTATACTGATGCAAGTGAAAATATTATTCTTAATCTAAAATTCACTTTAATCGGCTATCTAAAAATTTAAATGATTCTTTGGCCGGACTTATTTCAGTATGGCTCCACATTAAGTTTATCGATATGTCTAGCCCTTGAATTTGAATTTTTAATAACCTATATATACAAAAATTTTGTTGTTTGAATCATTAAATGTTAAATTAGTTGATTATTATTATAAAACATTACATATATTGTCTTAAAATTGTCAAGTAGTTTATTTTTCGACACCATACTTGGCTTAACCTCAATGCAAACTACTCAAGTTGTATTCCAATTAAAATTCGAATATCATATCAGTTTGTTAGTAATAGTGATTGTTTAAAAACGACACATAATGTAAATTAAAAAAATATTTGAAGATATCCTTATCTTATAATCTATGTATTTGAGTTGAAAAAAAATGTATTTAAAATCGATGAGATTAACTTTCAAACTTTTTATACTCACCAAAGATGAAACATAAGAAGAAATTTGTTGTCATATTTTATTTCTCGTTTTAGATCTTTCTAACAAAAAAATCAATATTTATTTTCTTTTATCTTATTTTTTATGTCATTATTTCTTTTGTTACAAAAAATTAATTTATTTCACTATAAAAGGATGAGTTTTAATAAAAACTGTCTACATATGAACTTTAATTATATTTTTAGTCTTTGGTTGTAATTATTTCATATTTTTCTTTTGGCTTTATCTGATCAGCCTAAATAGGTGTTCACCCGACCACTTCAATTAAAAAATTGAATGATGTGTAATTTATATATAATCCATATATAATATATGTATAATCGTGTGTTGTCGGTATATCATCTATTTATATTAGCTATAAAAAGTAAACAATAAATATGGCCGGATATTATGTAAATATTCCATAAGATTTTGGTTTTTTTGAGTTTATCCATGATATAACTTCTATTATAATAATTTTAAAACTCTCTACTAATGTTTAAAAATATCTTATCTTTTTATTATCTTTGAATTAAAAAAGTAAAGAATTTTTTGAAATAATTTGTTTACATTTAAAAAAAACGTTCACGTCATACCAATTTTTTCTTTATATATACTCTTTGTTACACTTAAAAGTCGCTATAGAAACTATCAATTAGAAACCAATTTATCTCTTGTTGAGTTTGAAAAATAAAACCTTTCACATAATCTAATGATTCAAAACTAATATTCTTCAACAAAAAAATATTATACCCTTGCAATATTGGCTTGACTAAAGCTAAATGAAGGGGTTTCAGCTTACATCCTTCAATTCCTTGAATGTGCTAAATTGAAATTAATGATAGCAATTGTATAGCTAAAGTTATGTTATTTGTTTGATGTCCAGTTGCGACGACCCAAAGGGTCATCACCTATTTCCTCATCCATTCCGTGCTTTCGAGGCCTTAAAACCTCATTTTTTTACTTGCCTCGATTTGCGTGCGCAGTTCGGGCGCGTAGCCGGAAAGCAGTTATGTTGAAATATGTGAATTCCGTGAAAAATTTGAAGAATTTTGATATTAATATGATTATAGTTGATTTTGGTCAATATTTTTGGTAAACGGACCCGGACCCGAGATTGGACGGTCCCGGAAGGTCCGTAGAAAAATATGGGACTCGGGCATGTGCCCGGAATCGAATTCCGAGGCCTAGAGCCCGAGATATGAATTTTTCCGTGAAATTGTTTTTCTGAAATTATTAAGGAAAATGGAAATGAAAATTGATTAAAAGACTATGGTATCGGGCTCGTATTTTGGTTCCGACGCCCGGTACAAGTCTTAAATATGTATTAAGCGCTTTCTGTAAAGTTTGGTCGAAATCGAACGTCGTTTGACGTGTTTCGGACTATAAGTTCCAAGTTTGAAAGTTTATGAAGTTTAGAAAAAAAATCATGTGTTTTGAGGCTTGATTCAATGATTTTGATGTTATTTTGGCGATTTGATCACACGAGCAAGTCCGTAGGATGTTTTTGAGGTTGTATGCATGTTTGGTTTGGAGCCCTGAGGGCTCGGGTGAGTTTTGGATAGGCATCGGATTGCATTTCTCATGTTTTAAAAAATCTGGTATGCTGGCTTCTGCAATTTTCGCAAATGCGAAGGGAAGACTCGCAATTGCGAAGTCTGGGAAAATGGGGCACTGTCGCAAATGTGATCAACACTTCGCAAATGCGAAGTCTGGGAAAGGCTTGGGATCGCAAATGCGATCCATTGGCTCGCAAATGCGAGGTGGCCCTGGTCGCAAATGCGATCGAATGTTCGCAAAAGCGAAACCTTGCCACCAGACATGGGTTCGCAAATGCGAACTAAGAATGTCGCAATTCCCAGCCCTGTATGGTTCGCAATTGCCATATTCGAGGCCCAGCAAATTTTATACTTGGTCGAATTTTTCATCACTTTTCACCATTCTTTCAAACCCAACAACCATAGGCGATTTTTCAAGAGCAAACTTCATCCCAATTATTTGTAAGTTGATTTTTACTCATTTCTTTTCAACTTTTAACATCATTAAACATGTTTTCCACTTGAAATCAAGGTTTTCAATGGGTGAAATGGGGTTTTTGGGTGGAACCTAGGTTTTCCGTAAATTGGGAAGTTGTACCTCGTTTAAGGTCCGATTTCAAACAAATTATATATTTGAACTCGTGGGGGATGGGTAACCGGATTTTTGGTTCGAACCTCGAGTTTTGGACCAACGTGGGCCTGGGGGCAATTTTGGAATTTTTGGGAAAAACTTGGGAAACTCATTTTTTATGCATCCAAATTGATTCATATAATGTTTATTAAAGTAATTGAGCAATTTGTGATTAGATTCGAGCGAATTGGAGGTGGAACCACGAGGTAAGCAATAGTTGAGGATTAAGTGGATTTCAAGGCTTTGAGGTAAGTGTTTGGTTTAACCCTAGTTGAGGGAATAAGAGTTGAGTCTGTTGCTAATTGCTATGTGATCGAGTACGATGTATAGGCATGGTGACGAGTATCTATATATTGGTGTCTAGCATGACCGTGAGTCCTTATAACGAGATTCTCATGACTTGGTTGTGAACTCCGTGTTTATTGGAGGATTTCTATATGTTGTGATAGCATGTAACGGAATATGATCATTTGATTTTCCTGGGAGCATAGGCTCGAATTGTGATACCGAATATTGAAATCATACGAAATGACTTGATTCTTCGGAGCGTTGGCTCAAAATAGTAGAGTGAATTATAAGAATAAGAAAAGCAAGAAAGAGAAAGCGTTGTTTGGTTATTCCCTTGCCGGGATGTTTGTCAAATAAATTTACTTTATTTTATGCCCCTTAATTGTGACTGTTGTTTGGGGAGTCGGACTGTTAAAATGATACTGAGGATCGGGTTGCGCGCCGCAACAATGATATTGAGGATCGGGTTGCGCTCCGCAACAATGATACATGATAAATGATATGGGTCGGGTTGGCACGCCCGCAACAGTGGGTATTTGTGGAGCGGGTTGCACGCCGCAACAATAGTAATATGGGAGCGGGTTGGCAAACGCCGCAACATTATTGAGGCCTATGTTGTTTGTATTTGAGTATTTGATTTTCTTTGTTCATTGTGAACCTAAGCTGTTTTAGTTGTTACTCTGGATTGCTGTTAATATTGTATCTCCCCTTAGCATGTCTCCCTCCCCTTGTTGTTAATTACTTGATATTCGATTCCCGCTGTATATTTATAACTGCACAGGTTTATGTGATGTCCAGTCTAGCCTCGTCACTACTTCGTCGGGGTTAGGCTAGACACTTACCAGCACATGGGGTCAGTTGTGCTGATGCTACACTTCTGTGCATTTTTGTACAGGTCCAGGTTTTGAGGCGCAGCAGCAGCAGTAGTTCGGGAGCAGACTTTCCTATTCACGAGACTGATGTAGCCTTGCAGGCGTCCGCAGGCCCGGCGTCTCTTCTTTATATTTTCCTTTTGACTGTTGCCTCATTGTTTTCGAGACAGACAGTTGTTATATTTCTCTCAGACCTTTGTATTTAGTTTATTCTTAGTGGTTCGTGAGTAATGTGACACCAAATCTTGGGTAGAGGCTATTGCTGACTATTCCGCGTTTTGATTCAGACTTATGAATTAGACTTCCGCTATTATTATTATTATTAAATTTCATGTTCTACATTGATGCTATAAACTGTTAAAAATAATTGCTTAGAGATGGGAAGGTAAATAAGTTGGCTTGCCTAGCTACCACGAGTAGGCGCCATCACGACTCCGATGGTGGGAAAATCCGGATCGTGACAAGTTGGTATCAGAGCACTAGTTTACATAGGTTTCACAACTCACAGACAAACTTAGTAGAGTCTGAGGGGTAGGTACGGAGACGTCTGTACTTATTCCCCAGAGTCTATTGAGTTAGGAAAACCTCTCATTTGTTCTTTCTCGTCGTGCGGTTTGACTTCTAAATGCTGATTGAATTTCTACTCTGTTCTTTCGCAGATGGCGAGAACACGCGCTTCCTCATCTACCGATCAGCAGTCCGAGCCCCCGACAGCTCTCGCACGTACTCCAGAGCAGGTAGCTCCCCAAACTCAGATTCCACCGGGTCAGCCAGCTGTGGCAGTTCAGTCGGGGGTAGTTGCACAGGCCGGTGATGGAGCGGCTATGTCCGCAGATGCTTTGTGGAGGCTGGACAGGTTCACCAAGCTCTTCACTGCTACATTCAGTGGAGCTTCTTCTGAGGACCCCCAGGATTTCTTATATAGCTGCCACGAGGTTCTTCGGAACATGGGCATTGTGGAGTCCAATTGAGTTGATTTTGCGGCTTTTCGTCTATCTGGATCCGCCAAGACTTGGTGGAGGGATTTCTGTTTAGCCAGACCAACAGGGTTGCCGTCCTTGACCTGGGATCAGTTTTCAGAGTTGTTCCTGGAGAAGTTTCTCCCCGTTACTCAGAGGGATGCTTATCGGAGGCAGTTTGAGCGCCTCCAGCAGGGGTCTATGACGGTCACTCAGTATGAGACCCGGTTTCGATCTAGCTCGCCATGCCCTCGTCATACTCCCCACTGAGAGGGAGAGGGTGAGGAGATTTATTGATGGTTTGATCCAGCCTATTCGTCTTCAGATGGACAGAGAGGCGGGGAGTGATATTACTTTTTAGGAGGCGGCCAATGTGGCCCGGAGGATCGAGATGGTTCTGCCACAGGGGGGTGGTCATAGAACAGACAAGAGACCCCGTCACACAGGTCGGTTCAGTGGTGCCTCATCTGGGGGCAGGGATTCTTATGATAGGGGTCAGCCTTCCAGGCCTTTCCAGTCAGCCCTCCAGGTTTCTCAGGGTTGCCCTGTTTTTGATCCATGGTTCCGTGGGCATTATTCAGATCAGCAGTCACTCCATGCACCCGCCAGCTCCCATCAGTGCACCGCCAACTTCAGAGTTTTCGTGGAGGTCATTCGGGTCGCCAAGGGCCGACAACAGCGTTCGGAGGGATGTTATGATGTGGTGAGTATGGTCACATCAGGAAGAGCTTGCCGAGATTAGGGGTAACCAGTCTCACAGCAGGGTCCCCGTCTATGATTCAGGACTCAGATGCCCACAGCCAGCCAGCGGTGGGGAGGCAGAGGTCATAGAGGTGAGGAGAGGCCATAAGAGGTGGAGCTCAGACCGCCAGGGGGGAGGTCAGCTAGCAGCATATCGACCTAGGGATAAGCTCAAGGGTGGTGGGGCCAGCCCCATTGCTATCTCTCCAGGCTAGACCAAGAGGCAGAGCGCTAGATGCGGTGATCACAGTAACGGTTCTAGTTTGTG
>NW_017674292.1:6712-18550 GCF_001879085.1 Nicotiana attenuata | reverse complement strand
GTAAAAATTGCACGGGGCGCCCTATTTCGGCGCCCCTTTTTAACCTGTAGCCGCTTTGTTTTTCTGTTTGTACCCGTACCCACTTTTTAAAAAACTTCAGCTTCCCTTTCTCCTCCCCTTCTCCTTCTTCATTTTCTCATTGTCTGGAAACACAACTCCGTGAGGACTGAGGAATGATATGGTCATACCATTGATCAGAAAAAGGCACCAATTTTTATCCACAAAAAAACAGCAACACGAAAATCAAATATGTTGTAATATAGATAAAACATAGAAACCGTAAAGAAAATGAGAAACTGATCATCAGCGATCAGAGATTCAAATGTTAAAAAGAAAAGTTTTCGAAAACGAAATAACATAACAACAAAGCATTTATTTTGCAATAAAAACAGAACGCAAAATCGGATGCATTAGATGATCACAATACAGTTAATTAGATGTAACAGTATCTTCTTGGTGTCCTGAGCTGAAGTTAATTAGACAAAAACTTCAGCTCTATAGCTGAAGTTTTTCAGTTACAACACAAAGAGCTGAAGTTTTCTAGTTACAACATAGAAAATTCAGCTCTAGAGCTTAAGTTTTTCAGTTACAACACAAAAACTTCAGCTCTAGTGCTAAAGCAAAAACTTCAGCTCTAGAGCTAAAGTTTTGTAGTTACAACATAGAAACTTCAGCTCTAGAGCTGAAGCTTTTCAGTTACAACACAAAAACTTCAGCTCTAGAGCTGAAGTTTTCCAGTACAAAAGAAAAACTTCAGCTCTAGAGCTGAAGTTTTTATTTTATAACTGGCAAACTTCAGCCCGGTTACTAAACAAAAACTTATAAATTAAAACTTTAGCTCTAGAGCTGAAGTTCGCGAGTTACAAAACAAAAACTTCAGCTCTAGAGCTGAACTTCAGGCCCGACTACTAAAATGCTGAAGTTTTGTGTGATTGCCTTTGCTACTTCAGCCCCGTGTGCTGAAGTTATGCGAAAAAGCGGGTACGCTTGCAATTTTTTTTGCAAAGCGGGCACAGGTTAAAATGTGGCACAAAAAGCGGGTATAGATGCAAATGCCCCTTAAAATATGGCACAAAAAGCGGGTATAGATGCAAATGCCCAAAAAAAGAGGAGCATATATTACACATTTTGCTAAGATGATTGATAGACGAACTAGCCACGGAGCAATCATTTATATTCAATTACTCTTCATAATTGCAATTACTCTATTAGTACAAAGCACTTTGCATCCTCTAATTGAAAGAATTCTTGTTGAGCAACTCCATTTATCGATACTTGCATCTTCCATAAGCTGCAAAATTATCAAATAGACAACAAAAAAAAAAATTCGTAAAAATATTAAATTTAAATTCTGAATCTACCACTGATGAAACGTCGCAAACAATATGAAGTTAAGAGAGAAAACTTACAGGGATCGTTTTGTACGCGAATGCCCAAATGAGGAGGACATTTAGAAGTTCTGGTATACATTAGGTTTAGAACATAGGAAGCATGGCTACGAATGGTAGGAGGCAAGAAACATGGTTTTCCAGGTTTTATATCATTACAATATCCTCTGTTACATGCTCTGTCCAAAAAGGCTGATAATGTTACATCAGTAGCCCATTCATCTGCCATACACCACCACTTAGCTCCCTGCATTACAAACATTAATTTTACATCACTACTAAAAATACGCGTATATTCGACGAATTTCATCAGAAATATACTCTTAGAAAATTATTTCTGATTGCTCTCTTGGTCGGAAATCTAGACATCGATTGAAAAAAATGCACCTTTTCTAGTGATGAGGTTCAGGGTTCGGGGTTTACGCGTAACACAACTAGCTAATTAATGATACTTTACCCGACAAAAACTTGTGAATGATATCATTTTGAAACTACAGATTATGCGTTTTACATTGGGTGAAAATGATTTTAATTTCTCCATTCAATTTTATGTTAAAAGTCAAACTCTCTCTCTCGCGCGCGCTCTCTCTCCAACTTTAAAGTAAAGATATTCTCTCTGTTAAGTCTTATCTCAATATTTGAGTATTGACAGGTAATTTTACGTTTAGTTTGAATACGGCTTATGTCGGGATAAGTTATACTGGGATTAGGGGTGTTTATAAAAACCCGAAAAACCGAACCAAACCGAAAACCAAACCAAACCGACCAAAAAAACCGATACTTTTTGGTTTGGTTTGGTTTGGTTTTAAATTTTAAAAACCGATCAAATTTGGTTTGGTTTTGGTTTTAATAAAAAAACCAAAAAAAAAACGACTATAGGAGTAGCTATTTCAAATTTATTATTACACCTATATATATGTATATTTTTATACAAAGTTTTAAAAATATAATGGTATATTAATAGTTTGCACTTTTAGTATAGTTCTTTACCTTTACATTCTAGTTTGATTGGTAGTTTTCTTTTGTCACGTGTAAGAATCCATTTCGTGTTAAAAATAATATATTTTTAATTGAGTCCTTAAATTATTCATCACTATTTGATTCAATTATCACCAATATATCTTGGTAAATAATAGATTTCTCAAAGGGCAATTGATTTGATAGTGTTACGTGAAATGTGCTCGCCGGAATATGTGTTTGGTAGTGTATGTCTTATATTAAAGAAAAAACCGATAAATAACCGAAAAAACCGACAAAACCCGACATAAACCGAATCGAGAAAAAACCGACTTAAATGGTTTGGTTTGGTTCTAATATTTGAAAAATTGACTTACTTGGTTTGGTTTCTTTTTAGGGAAAAACCGATCCAAACCGAACCATGAACACCCCTAGCTGGGATTAATTATGCTGGGATTGTTTTTTATCCATTATTTGGTATGTTGTATTAAATATGACAATTGCATAATTTGTAAGAAGAGTGTATAAGTTATACCGGTCCTAATTACCCACCCTCTATAAGGTATAAGTTATCGCGGTGTTAATTTTAATCCTGGGATAACTTATACCTGGTTTGCTAACCAAACGAAGTATTAATGTGATATTAAATTTCTATACCAGTACTATACCTTCTTATACCTCATACCAAACGACCCCTACATTGTATATCTATTTTTCCTCCTAATTATCAACATCCTCTTCTTTTAGTTTTTATGTATCATGAGATATGTTGTACATTTTTTCCATTTATATTATTAGAGTTGCCTATGTAGCTAATCAAATAGTATTATTTATAGTGTCAAATTAAATTTAAAGTAAGTACACTTTCATTAATGACACGAAGGATGAAAGACCTCTTTATAACAAGCAAATAAATAAATAAATTGCTGTTATATAATTAGTATGAATATTTTTAATGCCAATCAAATTCCGCTTTAAGAAAATCTCTTAGGGTGTGCTTGGTATAACGGAAAATGTTTTCCGTGGAAAATCTCTTCTTGTGCTCACGATCATACATGACTTTGATCATGGCAAGACAGAGAAATTTTACCACTCTCGAGTGGTTAAAATTTCATGTTAACTCCATTAGAGTTATAATCAAAATTTATTTTCTTTGCTTGTATTTAAAATCAAAGTATAGAATAGAAGAGAAAAATACGGTAAAATACTTACCTTAAATCCAAAATTTAATCATGAAGGAAGTTCATGGAACAATTGACAATGATTATGCTCAATCCCAAAACTTCTACTCAATTGGTTAGAGTCTCGTGCTGATAACGTNCGTAAACTTCCAAACACATAAACCTCCGAAATCATAACTTTGGAACTTGTAAAATTTTGAACCTTTAAACCGATAAATAAAAAACTCAAACCAAAAAATATATTAAAATTCTTTTCCGGGGGGGGGGGGGGGGGGTTAGCAGAAAAACCAAAAAAATAGAATTTGAAATTACAAAAGAAAAAGTAAAAAAAAAAATTTGTGGGGGGAGGGGGCAGTTGGGGGGTGGGTGGTGCAGAAAAACGAAAAAACAGAAATTTAAAATTGCAATAAAAAAATAAGGTAAAAAAGTAATTTTTTTTTTGCGGGTGGGGGTGGGGTGGGGTGGACGGGTAGTAGGGTGGGTGGTAACGAAAAAACTGAAATTTGAAAAGAAAAAAAAAAGGGAGCCTTTTTTGGAGAGAGGGGGTGGGGTGGGGTGGGTTGGTGAGGGTAGGGAAGGTTGAGAAGGAGTTTTGGAAAATGTTTTCCCTTATCTTGATAAGGAAAATATTTTCCTCCAATTGGAGGAAAATGAGTTCATAAGGAAAATATTTTCCAAAACATTTAAGCTAACCAAACATGGAAAAATTGGAAAACATTTTCCGGAAAATATTTTCCTTCATACCAAACACACCCTTAGTATCAATTAACTTGTGAAACATCCTCTTTTTTGCCTCTCTCTCGTTCGCTTTTTTTATTTTTACTAGATTTAGTGTACGTGCGATGCACGTGCATTTTGCGTCTATCAATAAAAAAAATATAATATATAATATAGAATAAGAATGAATTATGGATAATAACAATTGTCGTCGAGATAAATGTAATATTCATTTAAATGGTAAAATGAGTATCACATTAATATAGTAATAAAAGTCTAATCCATTATCCATTTTTAGTATTCAATGGAATATCTCAGCTACATCGAACCAATTTGTCATCTATACATGCTTCACAATAAAAATTAGCCAACCTCACTTGTGAATTCCAAAATATCCCCACTTGTGAATTTCAAAATATTCCATTGAAATCTCTTCTATTTCTTAATTTACTTTTTTCCCATTTTTTTCTTTCCACCACCTTTCTGCTATCAAAATTAATCTCAAGACTTGACAGTTTATTGTTTTTAACATCTTAATTTTCATCCGATATTTTCGATCAATACATTTAGACTACTGTTGGTAAAATCAAGAAAATATCATAATATTCACTAACTCAATAGGGAAAAAGAATCAAGCTTAGAAAGAAGACAGAAAATATAGTGCCAAAGTTGATGTCAGAAGAAAATAGGAGAAGTTGAGTCATCAGAAATAGGGACCTACTCGTAACTTTTGAATTTCTATTTTTAGCCAATATGTAATTGTTATGTTCTATTCAAGTTTTAATAATTTAACTTTACAAATCCTAATCCTAACCAAAGAAAAACTTAAATAATCCTAAACCTAAATGCACGATTTTCCCCCAAAATTAAAATTATTGGTGATCACAATTACAATTATATCTAACTTAGAATGCACATATCAATGGTTAAAAAGGTGAATGACATTTCGATAGGAATTCATGTTTTTTAATATAGTATAGAATATAGATAAGTATTTGGGTACGCACTTTGCGCTTGTACCCATATCAATAAACATAAACTTTTTAATAATCACTTTGATAAATTATTTAAAAATTATATTTAAACTATAAAATAAAAATTAAAGAAAAATATTTAAGTTGATGAAAATGATAAATGACCTTTGTTTAACCAAAAAATAGGATTTTAGTTAAAACTAGAATTTAGAAGAATCGGGTTACTGATAATCGAAAAAGTAAATAGAGAAAGAAATTTTATAGTAACCAAGTAAGAAAGCTGGTAAATCAAAGTATATTCCAATAGTCACCTCCCCCTACAATTGTTTGTTTCTTCCCCTTTTATAGCTCTTTTGGGATGCGAGCCTTACCTTTGTCATAATAATGCTATTATGGGCAATTAATGACTTTAAATGTTACGTTATGCAATCATATACATTAAATACATATTCTCTAACGTTTTCCAATAATTAATACTCATTAAATGCTGTATCTGGGCTCCTTTTTGCTGTTAGATTCATTCCTTTGATTCTTCACCATCTTTGAGTTTCAAATGTCTTGAATAGGTACGAGCGTTGAATTACTTGTATGACTGCTTGCACCCCCTCCATTTAATTTACTCGTATCTGTTGTTGCTCGTATCTGTTAACCAACCTTATTTCTTTGACTGTTTGACCAGTCTATACGTCATGACACGTCACCATATACACAAATATAATTTTTCCCAATACAGATAGTCCCCCCACTTTCCATTTATTCATCAGTTTGAATATTTGGGAAGTGGAATTCATTTAAGGGAGAATTTTTGTCACCATTACTGCTCTGACAGAGTTTGACGCTTCACTTATTACTTTCATTTAATGCGCTAAACACGTGTCATCTTCTTATTGGTCATACAATTGTATAGCACTTTCTTAGGCTTTCTTTTCGGCTTCCCTGTCCACGAAGTGTCAGTTATCATTATTATGGACTTCCCATCACTATACTCTTTCCTTCTGACGGTCATTCATCGATATAAATATAACTTCCATCTTTGTCTTCTACCATTTAAAGCGTATTGAACACTTTAATTTTTCAAAACTTTTATTCACTTCTTCTTCACTTCAATCTCCTTTGTCATGGCTTCTCGGAACCCTAACCCTAGAAGAACTCCTATTTTAGACAGCTTTCCCAATGCTCTCGTTAGGCATAGAAGGGGTGGTGGTGGTAGACTCTGTAGTTTGGGATCTGTCCGTGGTGGTAGTTCACTCACACCTTCTTCTAGTTCTGGCCCTTTTTCTAGAATTGGAGGTTCCCATTCTCAAAGGTTTTCTTCCAGAAACAAAGAATCATTTAAACCCTTACGCGAACCTTTAGTGGAAGAAATAGTTCCAACGGACTTATCTTTTTACCATGACAGGGAATCTCTCAGAACTCAAGTCGCCTCTTTAAATCGAGTTGATACTTATCCTTCTCAAATTACTGACCCTTTAATCCCCATAGTTCGTAGAGATTGTCATTGGAGTGATGATTTCCCTATCATCATTCCTAATCCAAATCAGAGAATCACCTCATACATTATTGGATTTTCTTTTGTTTATACGTAGCTTGGGTCAAATTGGCCCAATCGTTTGGAGGGCTGTCGCCTGCTTAAGGCACCTCACTAACTTGGCAGATGCCGAATTTACTTTTCCCCACATAATTCATCTCTATTCCCCTAGGCTTTTTCGCAACGGCGTTTTTACCCTAGCAGCCAGGAGCAAAAGGGTTTTAGTGAGCCCTGAGGACGATAAAGATCGTGGCTGGTATGCCCGGTTTGTTGCTGCCCCCACTGCTGGTTTAGTGGGTGAAAATAACATTCCCTTCCCAGAGAAGTGGAACTTTGCACGTAAGTATTAAATCTTCCTCGTTCCTTTCCCTTTCAGGTTTTATCACCTTTTCTAATGTCGCTTCTTTTTTCTTTCTCAGCAACCATGGGTGTCGTGGAAACCGTGCCCAACTTCCGTAGTTGGGTTGGAAAATTGTTGAAGGCCGCTCCAATGGAGGGTAGGTCGTGGAAAAACCTTTCCAGCCGTTATGGTTGGAAAGTAAAAACTCATGGTAAGGGTTTCTATTTTTCCTTGTCTGTATCTTAATATCTTTTTTGTTCTAACTTTTATCCTTCTTTTTATTAGGATTTGCTATTCGTGAGGTTACCGCATAGTCGATCATAGCTGCTCGTGACTCTTTGAGTACTCGCACCTCTTCAGCCCAAGATGTATTCTTGGGTTCTTCAAAAAGAAAAGCTACTGAAACTGAAAAAGAAGATTCAGAGGAGGAAGATGAAGGTTCCCTGGTGATGAGGCCTCGAGCCCGGAGACGTATCGTCTCTGATGATGAGGCTGAAGTATCCCCTCATCTATCTCCTTCCAAGTCTGTTATTACTCCAGTTATCATTCCTGATGATGACGTCTCTCCTCACGACACTCGTGAGTCTATCGATCAACTTTTTGCTAGTGGTTTTGGTAGTGAAAGTTTAGGACCTATTTTAGATGAAATTCCCTTATCTTCTTCTTCATCTCCCGTACCTATGATTGCTCCTTTACCTTCATCAACTGTTGCTTCTGTTCCTCCTTTTATCGCTCCTCCTTTGTTTGTTCCTCCATCTATTGTTCACCATACGGAGGTGGGCTCTTCAAGTAAGAGTACTACTGTGAGGAGCGTAACCATTGAAGTTCCTGCTAACAACAGCCTCTTGAGAAAGTCTGGTCAGGCTGATATTTAGCTCGAGCCTTTGATTAGCCCCATTGAAAAAACAAAACTTAAAAGCCACAGCAACCTGACCCTCATGAATGACATAGTGCATGCCACTTTAAAGGTATTCTTCTTTCCCATTTTTCTCCATTCTATAAAAAATTTTGACTCTGGGATTTTCACTTCTCTTTTATTTGCAGGCCAATCTTATTGGCACTGAGCTGATGAGCAGAATCTCCCTCTTGGAGAAGGTAGCACGTGATTCTCAGTTTGCGGCAAACAATTAGAAGGAACAGTTTGGCAGTGTTCAACTCGACATGGAGGATTTACAAGAGAACAAGAGTGCCTTAGAACAATAGGTTCGAGCACTCACTTCCGAGTTGGGGGTCATCAAGGCTTCGTTGAATCAGGGGGAAAAAGAAAGAGAACGTCTTGAGACTTCATTTTCTGAACAATTATCCAAGGCCAGTGAAGAAATAGGGGCATTTGTGACGACCCAAAGGGTCATCACCTGTTTCCTCATCCGTTCCGTGCTTCCGAGGCCTTGAAAACCTTATTTTTACTTGCCTCGATTTGCGTGGGCAGTCCGGGCGCATAGCCGGAAAGCTTTTATGTTGAAATATGTGAATTCTGTGAAAAATTTGAAAAATTTTGATATTAATATGTTTAAGGTTGACTTCAGTCAACATTTTTGGTAAACGGACCCGGACTCGAGATTGGACGATCCCGGAAGGTCCGTAGAAAATTATGGGACTCGGGCATGTGCCCGGAGTCGAATTCCGAGTTCTAGAGCCCGAGAAATGAATTTTTCTGTGAAATTGTTTTTCTGAAATTATTAAGGAAAATGGAAATGAAAATTTATTAAAAGACTGTGGTATCGGGCTCGTATTTTGGTTCCGACGCCCGGTACAAGTCTTAAATATGTGTTAAGCGCTTTCTGTAAAGTTTGGTCGAAATCGGACGTCGTTTGACGTGTTTCGGACCTAAATATCTAAAGTTTGAAGTTTATGAAGTTTGAAAGGAAAATGATGATTTTGAGGCTTGATCCAATGATTTTGAGGTTATTTTGGCGATTTGATCGCTCGAGTAAGTTCGTAAGATGTTATTGAGTTAGGGTGTGTGATTAGTTAGGAGCCCCGAGGGCTCGGGAGTGTTTTCGGAGGTGTTCGGGGTGGTTTTGGACTTAGGATGATATCAGATTTTCTGCAATTTTTACACAGGGATTTCCTTCTTCGCGATCGCGCTCTTCCCCACGCGATCGCATAGCACTGAGTCGTCTTCCTTCGCGATCGCGTCTTGAACCACGCGATCGCGTAAGCCAAATCCTTGGACCCCCAGTAGTTCTTCTATGCGATCGCGTAACCCTCCACGCGATCGCGATGACCAGTCAGTGGTAACCTTCGCGATCGCATCCCTATTTCCGCGATCGCGTAGGGCAATTTTGCCCGGTGAATTTTTAAGTTAAAAACAGAACAGTAGCACGGGATTTTTCATAAAAACACACGGAACCCTTTCTTCTCCAAGCACTTAGGCGTCCATTGAAGCTCCCTTTCATCAAAACTTCTTGAGTAAGCATTGTTCAACTTGTTTCTTTTAATTTCCTTCATTAATTAGTGAATTCCTAGCCCTAAAAACATGAAATCAAGGTAGAAACTATGGGTTTTGGGTAGAGTTAGGGTTTTGAGAATTTTGGGTGATTCAACCTCAATTTGGGGTCGAATCTTAAAACAAATTATATATTTGCACTCGTGGGGTTATGGGTGACCGGGTTTTGGTCCGAGCCTAGAGTTTGGACCATGTGGGCCCGGTGTCTAATTTTGGTATTTTTGGAATAATGCTAGAAAATTCATATCTAGGCTATGAGAAATTGCCACTTAGTCTTTATTGATATTGTTGAATTAATTATGCCTAGATATCACTGTATTGGAGGTGGAATCACGAGGTAAAGCGATAGTTGAGGATTAAGTGGATTTCAAGGCTTTGAGGTTAGTGTTTGGTTTAACCCTATCTTGAGGGAATATGAGTTGAATCTTGTTGTTAATTGCTATGTGATCGAGTACGATGTATAGGCATGGTGACGAGTATCTATACATTGGTGTCTAGCATGACCGTGAGTCTTTATAATGTAATTATCGTGACTTGGTTGTGAACTCCGTGTTTATTGGAGGATTTCTAGTTGTTGTGAATAACATGTGAACGGTAATATGATCACTTGATTCCTGGTAGCATTGGCTCGGATTGTGATACGAATATTGAAAGTATACGAAATGACTTGATTCTTTGGAGCGTTGGCTCAAAATAGTAAAGTGAATTATAAGATAAGGAAAGTAAGAAAGAGAAAGCGTTGTTGATTATTCCCCTGCCGGGACGTTTGGTTGCATTTGTTGAATTCTTTCCCTTGCCGGAATGTTTGTCAAATATTTGCTTATTTTGTGCCCCTTGATTGTGACTATTGTTTGGGGAGTCGGACTGTACAATGATATTGAGGATCGTGTTGCACGCAGCAAACAGTAAAAGGTGAGGATCGGGTTGCGCGCCGCAACAATGATACAGTGATAAATGATATGGGTCGGGTTGCACGCCGCAATAGTGGTATTTGTGGAGCGGGTTGCACGCCGCAACAATAGTAATTATGGAACGGGTTGCACGCCGCAACAGTTATTGAGGCTATGTGTTTGTATTTGAGTATTGATTCTTTATTCATTGTGAACCTAAGCTGTTTTTAGTTGTTACTCTGGATCGTTGTTAATCTTGTATCTCCCCTTAGCATGTTTCCCCTCCCATGTTGGTAATTGCTTTGTATTCGATTTCCGCTGTATATCTATAACTGCACAGGTTTATGTGGTGTCCAGTCTAGCCTCGTCACTACTTCGCCGGGGTTAGGCTAGACACTTACCAGCACATGGGGTCGGTTGTGCTGATGCTACACTTCTGTGCATTTTTGCACAGGTCCAGGTTTTGAGGAACAGCAGCAGCAGTATTTCGGAAGCAGGCGATTCATATTCACAAGACTGAGGTAGCCTTGCAGGCGTCCGCAGGCCCGGCGTCTCTTCTTTATGTTTTCCTTTGGACTGTTGCCTCATTGTTTCGAGACAGACAACTGTTATATTTCTTTCAGACCTTTGTATTTAGTTTATTCTTAGTGGTTCGTGGGTAATGTGACACCAAATCTTGGGTAGAGGTTGTTTTTGACTATTCCGCGTTTTAAATTCATCTTTTTAAGACAGACTTCCGCTATTGTTCTTATTAGACTTTATGTTCTATATTGATGTTATAAACTGATAAAGATAATTGCTAGTGATGGAAAGGTAATTAAGTTGGCTTGCCTAGCTACCACGAGTAGGCGCCATCACGACTCTGATGGTGGGAAATCCGGGTCGTGACAACATATCTTGTAATACGCATTGAGTGCTGCCTCATTAAAAACCTTACCAGGAAAACCCACTTGGGACAAAACCTTGGTTAAGGAAAAAAGAGTACAGCGCGTATTATACTCCCCCTGTCGAAAGCTTTATTTGATATTTCGGAGACGACGCATTCCAATCTTATGTCTCAGCTTCTCAAATATTGATGTTGGCAATGCCTTAGTGAATAAATCTACTAGATTGTCACTTGAACGGATTTGTTGAACATTTATCTCACCATTTTGCTGAAGATCGTGTGTGAAAAAGAACTTTGGTGAAATGTGCTTTGTTCTGTCTCCTTTGATATATCCTCCTTTAAGTTGAGCTATGCAAGCAGCATTGTCTTCATACAGTATCGTTGGAATCTTCGTTTTTAAAGAAAGACCACACAATTGTTGAATATGTTGAGTCACTGATCTCAACCATACACATTCTCAACTAGCTTCATGAATAGCTATTATCTCTGCATGATTGGAAGATGTAGCCGCTAAAGTTTATTTGTTGA
>NW_017674292.1:0-3895 GCF_001879085.1 Nicotiana attenuata | reverse complement strand
TCAGATGGTCAGATGAGTGTGATGCGAGCTTCCAGAAGCTCAAGACAGCTCTGACCACGGCACCGGTGTTGGATTTGCCACGGGTTCAGGGCCTTACACGGTCTATTGCAATGCTTCACGTATTGGACTTGGAGCAGTTTGATGCAGGATGGCAAGGTTATTACTTATGCTTCGAGACAGTTGAAGATCCACGAGAAAAATTATCCGGTTCATGATCTAGAGTTGGCAGCGGTTGTTCATGCTTTAAAGATTTGGAGGCATTATCTATATGGTGTGACGTGTGAGGTGTACACGGATCACAAGAGCCTGCAGTATCTGTTCAAGCAGAAGGAGTTGAATGTGAGGCAGAGGAGATGGCTAGAGTTGTTGAAAGATTATGATGTTACTATCTTATATCACCCGGGTAAGTCCAATGTGGTGGCCGATGCATTAAGTAGAAGTCTGCCAGCATGGGTAGTCTTGCGTATATTTCGGTCAGCAAGCGACCGCTTGCTTTAGATATTCAGGCGTTGGCCAATCGATTGGTGAGATTAGATATTTCTGAGCTCAGCAGAGTGTTAGCTTGCACGGTCGCTCGTTCTTCTCTATTGGAGCGTATCCGTGATCGTGCTTCTGGAGAGCGGTTCAGCAAGAGTTAGGTACCCAGGTTCAGTTGAGCACAGCGTTCCATCCTCAGACGGACGGTCAGTCCGAGCGGACTATTCAGATTTTGGAGGATATGCTCCGGGCCTGTGTCATTGATTTTGGAGGCTCGTGGGACCAGTTTTTGCCTTTAGCAGAGTTCTCCTACAACAACAGCTACCAGTCCAGCATTCAGATGGCTCCATATGAGGCGTTGTATGGTGTGCGATGTCGGTCTCCAGTCGGATGATTCGAGCCGGGAGAGGCTCGGTTATTGGGTACAGAATTAGTTCAGGAGGCCTTAGATAAGGCCAAGATTATTCAGCAGAGGCTTCGTTCAGCTCAATCTAGGCAGAAGACTTATGCAGACCGTAAGGTCCGAGATGTAGCTTTCATGATCGGAGAGCGAGTATTGCTCCGGGTGTCGCCTACGAAGGGCGTGATGAGATTCGGAAAGAAGGGCAAGCTTAGCCCTACGTACATTGGTCCGTTTGAGATTCTTGATCGAGTAGGAGAGGTGGCTTATAGGCTTGCATTGCCACCTAGCTTATCAGCCGTGCACCCAGTTTTTCATGTGTCTATGCTTCGGAGGTATCACGGCGATCCTACCCATGTATTAGACTTCAACACGGTCCAGTTGGACAAGAATCTGTCATATGAGGAGGAGCCGGTAGCTACTCTAGACTGGCAGGTTCGACAGCTAAGGTCGAAGAGTTTTCCTTCTGTTCGTGTTCAGTGGAGAGGTCAGCCCCCTGAGGCCTCGACCTGGGAGTCCGAGTCTGGCATGCGGAGCCGTTATCCACATCTATTTCCTGACTCAGGTACTTCTTTCTTTTGTCCGTTCGAGGATGAACGGTTGTTTTAGAGGTGGAGGATGTGACGACCCAAAGGGTCATCACCTGTTTCCTCATTCATTTTGTGCTTCCGAGGCCTTGAAAACCTCATTTTCACTTGCCTCGAATTGCGTGCAAAGTCCGGGCGCGTAGCCGGAAAGCTTTTATGTTGAAATATGTGACATCTGTGAAAAATTTGAAGAATTTTGATATTAATATGTTTAAGGTTGACTTCGGTCAACATTTTTGGTAAACGGACCCGGACTCGAGATTGGACGGTCCCGGAAGGTCCGTAGAAAAATATGGGACTCGGGCATGTGCCCGGAGTCGAATTTCCGAGGTCTAGAGCCCGAGAAATGAATTTTTCTGTGAAATTATTTTTCTGAAATTATTAAGGAAAATGGAAATGAAAATTTATTAAAAGACTGTGGTATCGGGCTCGTATTTTGGTTCCGACTCCCGGCACAAGTCTTATATATTGTTTAAAAGCTTTCTGTAAAGTTTGGTCGAAATCGGACGTCGTTTGACGTGTTTCGGACCTAAATATCTAAAGTTTGAAGTTTATGAAGTTTGAAAGGAAAATGATGATTTTGAGGCTTGATCCAATGATTTTGAGGTTATTTTGGCGATTTGATCGCTCGAGTAAGTTCGTAAGATATTATTGAGTTAGGGTGTGTGATTGGTTAGGAGCCCCGAGGGCTCGGGAGTGTTTTCGGAGGTGTTCGGGGTGGTTTTGGACTTAGGATGATATCAGATTTTCTGCAATTTTTACACAGGGATTTCCTTCTTCGCGATCGCGCTCTTCCCCACGCGATCGCATAGCACTGAGTCGTCTTCCTTCGCGATCGCGTCTTGAACCACGCGATCGCGTAAGCCAAATCCTTGGACCCCCAGTAGTTCTTCTACGCGATCGCGTAACCCTCCACGCGATCGCGATGACCAGTCAGTGGTACCCTTCGCGATCGCATCCCTATTTCCGCGATCGCGTAGGGCAATTTTGCCCAGCGAATTTTTAAGTTAAAAACAGAACAGTAGCACGGGTTTTTTCATAAAAACACACGAAACCCTTTCTTCTCCAAGCACTTAGGCGTCCATTGAAGCTCCCTTTCATCAAAACTTCTTGGGTAAGCATTGTTCAACTTGTTTCCTTCAATTTCCTTCATTAATTAGTGAATTCCTAGCCCTAAAAACAT
Organism: Nicotiana attenuata; assembly: GCF_001879085.1. Taxonomy (NCBI): domain Eukaryota; kingdom Viridiplantae; phylum Streptophyta; class Magnoliopsida; order Solanales; family Solanaceae; genus Nicotiana; species Nicotiana attenuata. The sequence continues at coordinate 1,248 of NW_017674292.1, read as the reverse complement.
GAAATCAAGGTAGAAATTATGGGTTTTGGGTAGAGTTAGGGTTTTGAGAATTTTGGGTGATTCAACCTCAATTTGGGGTCGAATCTTAAAACAAATTATATATTTGCACTCGTGGGGTTATGGGTGATCGGGTTTTGGTCCGAGCCTAGAGTTTGGACCATGTGGGCCCGGTGTCTAATTTTGGTATTTTTGGAATAATGCTAGAAAATTCATATCTAGGCTATGAGAAATTGCCATTGGGTCTTTATTGATATTGTTGAATTAATTATGCCTAGATATCACTGTATTGGAGGTGGAATCACGAGGTAAAGCGATAGTTGAGGATTAAGTGGATTTCAAGGCTTTGAGGAAAGTGTTTGGTTTAACCCTAGCTTGAGGGAATAGGAGTTGAATCTTGTTGTTAATTGCTATGTGATCGAGTAGGATGTATAGGCATGGTGACGAGTATCTATACATTGGTGTCTAGCATGACCGTGAGTCTTGATAATGTAATTATCGTGACTTGGTTGTGAACTCCGTGTTTATTAGAGGATTTCTAGTTGTTGTGAATAACATGTGAACGGTAATATGATCACTTGATTCCTGGGAGCTTTGGCTCGAATTGTGATACGAATATTGAAAGTATACGAAATGACTTGATTCTTTGGATCGTTGGCTCAAAATAGTAAAGTGAATTATAAGATAAGGAAAGTAAGAAAGAGAAAGCGTTGTTGATTATTCCCTTGCCGGGACGTTTGTTTGCATTTGTTGAATTCTTTCCCTTGCCGGAATGTTTGTCAAATATTTGCTTATTTTATGCCCCTTGATTGTGACTATTGTTTGGGGAGTCGGACTGAACAATGATATTGAGGATCGGGTTGCGCGCCGCAACAATGATATTGAGGATCAGGTTGCACGCCGCAATAGTAAAAGGTGAGGATCGGGTTGCGCGCCGCAACAATGATACATGATAAATGATATGGGTCGGGTTGCACGCCGCAACAGTGCTATTTGTGGAGCGGGTTGCACGCCGCAACAATAGTAATTATGGAGCGAGTTGCACGCCGCAACAGTTATTGAGGCTATGTGTTTGTATTTGAGTATTGATTCTTTATTCATTGTGAACCTAAGCTGTTTTTAGTTGTTACTCTGGATCGTTGTTAATATTGTATCTCCCCTTAGCATGTTTCCCCTCCCATGTTGGTAATTGCTTTGTATTCGATTTCCGCTGTATATCTATAACTGCACAGGTTTATGTGGTGTCCAGTC
>NW_017674291.1:97255-102706 GCF_001879085.1 Nicotiana attenuata | reverse complement strand
TAGAACTCATTTCTCTTTCATTCAATTCCTGGCCAAGGTCTAGTTTGGCGTTTATAATTCATGACAACATGGAGCTTAAACTCATTACCAAGAATTGACAGATTCCATCTTGATCAATCACTAATTCTACAAGTATTTAATCGTACCCAATATCTTTTCAACTATCGCCCTAGGGCCATAGGTGTCTGGTATCAAAGCACAATAAATAACTTGTCAATTACTATGACGATCTCAAGTCAAAGGAAATTCTTACATCACATTCTTCAAGAGAATATCCTATTGACAGTTTATGGTAATTCTAACCATTAGAAATTATCCAATGAGTCGGTTCAATGATCATATCTCTATATGCATCATCTATCTATGTGATTTAGTTAATGAGATCAACTAATCTTTATCCCATAAAGACGATCACACAAATATTGATCTAACCGGATTACTAATGTCCAAATTAATAATCCTACGATCAAGAACAAATTTAGATTAAATTGTAAGAGTCTTTGCTCTCATTATCATGATCTCTATCGCGATGACAAATCTCAAAATTTAATCAAGGACCTTATCAAATTAATCAAGCAATTAATAACAATGATAAAAGAATATCAAATGCCATATATATTTTATATCAAATGACGTTCACAAAAATATGTTCAAATCATCAAATATGTATTGGATCTAGGGCATATCTACTATATCCCTAACAATCTCCCACTTGCACTAGAGCCAATCGCTCTTGTACTTCATCCCCAATTTCCACTTGTGCTTGTCAAACTCCTTTGCGCCAAGAGCTTTAGTGAATGGGTCTGCAGCATTTTCCTTTCCATCAACCTTTTGAATCTCGACGTCTCCACGTTCAATGATCTCTCTTATCAAGTGATACCTTCGCAGAACGTGTTTAGACTTTTGATGTGATCTTGGTTCTTTTGCTTGAGCAATGGCTCCAGTATTGTCACACAACACTGGAACCGCACCTTCTATTGAAGGAACCACACCAAGTTCAGTTAAGAACTTATTCATCCATACAGCTTCCTTAGCAGCTTCACTAGCTGCTATATATTCTGCTTCAGTCACTGAATCAGCTACTGTAGCTTGTTTGGAACTTTTCCAACTCACTGCACCACCATTTAAGGTGAATACATAACCAGAAATAGATTTGCTATCATCTCTATCTGAAGAGAAACTTGCATCAGTATAACCTTCAAGTTTCAACTCAGCATCTCCATAGATGAGGAATTGGTCTTTAGTCCTTCTTAAGTACTTAAGAATGGTCTTCACCACCCTCCAATGTTCCTCTCCAGGATTTGCCTGATATCGGCTAGTCACTCCAAGTGCATAAGCCACATCAAGACGTGTACATGTCATGGTATACATGATAGCTCCCACTGCGCTAGCGTATGGGATCCTACTCATGCGTTCTCTCTCTTCAGGTGTTTTAGGACAATCCTCCCTACTGAGAGTAATTTCAGTGCCTATCGGTAGATAGCCTCTTTTGGCATTATCCATGTTATACCTCTTTAAGATGGTATCAATGTACAAAGACTGGAAAAGTCCAAGCAACTTCCTAGATCTATCTCTATAGATCTTTATTCCTAATATATAAGCTGCTTCTCCCAAGTCTTCCATGGAGAACTGTTCAGATAGCCAAATCTTGGTACTTTGCAATGCCGGTATGTCATTCCCTATGAGCAATATATCATCAACATACAATACTAGGAATATAATTGTGCTCCCACTAACCTTTTTGTACACACAAGGTTCTTCTTCGCATATATCAAAATTGAACTTTTCAATTGTCATGTTAAAGCGAATATTCCAACTTCGAGAAGCTTGCTTTAGTCCATAAATGGATCTTTGTAGCTTGCAAATTTTATTATGATCAGACGAAGATGTGAAACCTTCAGGTTGTGTCATGTACACATCCTCTTCTAGCTCACCATTAAGGAAAGCTATTTTCACATCCAATTGCCATATTTCATAATCATAGTATGCTGCTATAGCAAGCAAAATCCGAATTGATTTGAGCATTGCCACGGGAGAGAAAGTCTCGTCATAGTCGACTCCTTCTTTCTGACGATATCCCTTGGCAACAAGACGGGCTTTGTAGGTCTCCACCTTTCCGTCTGCTCCAATCTTTTTCTTAAAAACCCATTTACAACCTATAGGTTTTATATCCTATGAAGGTTCAACTAAAGTCCATACTTTATTTTCCTTCATGGATTCCATTTCGGATTCCATGGCCTTTTGCCACTTCTCATAATCAGAACTTTGTATAGCCTCTTCATAGGTTTTAGTGTCATCATCATTATGATCAACCTCATTTGATACATCATCTTGTACCAATAAATTTAATCTAGTTGGTACATGACGTTCTCGTGTAGACCTTCTAAGATGTACGTGTACAACCTGTTCACCTTGTGTTGGATTTGGTTGTTGTTCAATTTGGTTTGGAACTGGTTCATTAACCTGTTCTTGAACTTCATTTAGTTCTTGAACTTCAACCGTTGAAGATGGCAACTTCCTTGGCAACTTCAAAACATCCAATAAAGGTTCTTCAACTTGGGTCTCATGATCTTTATTTTGTGTTGATTCATTAGTTTCTTGAACTTCATCAAGTTCTATTTCTCCATCACAATTTCCTTCTAAAAGAAATTCCCTTTCCAAAAAGGTTGCTCCTCTGGCCACAAACACTTTATGGTCAGAAGGGTAATAGAAATAATATCCCATTGTTTCCTTGGGATACCCAATGAACCTACACTTATCAGATCTTGAGTCAAGTTTATCAGACTGTAGTCTCTTAACATAAGCTGGACAACCCCAAACTTTAATATGTTTAAGGTTAGGCTTACATCCTTTCCATATCTCATATGGTGTTGTAGAGACTGACTTAGTGGGAACTTTATTAAGTAAGTATGTTGCTGCTTCCAAAGCATATCCCCATAAATTTATTGGAAGATCAATGAACCCCATCATAGATCTCACCATATCTAATAAGGTTCGATTTCTCCTTTCAGACACACCATTGTGTTGTGGTGTTCCTGGAGGTGTCCACTGTGAGAGAATCCCATTCTCTTTGAGATATCTGGTAAAATCTTCACTAAGATATTCTCCACCTCTATCAGACCTTAGTACTTTGATACTTTTACCAGTCTGCTTCTCAACTTCACTACGGAACCTTTTGAACATTTCAAAAGATTCAGACTTGTGTTTCATAAGATACACAAATCCATATCTTGACATGTCATCAGTGAAGGTGATGAAGTAAGAATATCCACCTCTAGCTTGAATTTTCATGGGCCCACAAACATCTGTATGAATTAGTCCCAATAATTCAGAAGCTCTTTCTCCACTTCCAATAAATGGAGATTTGGTCATTTTTCCTTTGAGACAAGATTCACAAGTTGGATATGATTCAAAATCATACTTGTCAAGGTACCCTTCCTTGTACAACTTGTTAATTCTTTTCTCTCCAATATGACCGAGCCTACAATGCCAAAGGTATGTTTGATTTACATGATCATCTCTTTCCCTCTTGAGACTTGAAACATGCATAATCGAATTAGCATTCACATTAGTAAGACATAAACATCATGTTGGAGATAGCCATTCACATATAAATTATCACTATAATAAATAGAGCAAATCCAATTCCTATATTAATGCGAAAACCACGTTTGTCTAACATAGAGCTGAAATTATGTTCGAAACAAATTTAGGAACGTAATAACAATCATCCAACATAAGTACTTTGCCCGTAGGCATTATTAAAGAAATTGATCCTACAACTACGGCCGCAACTTTTGCACCATTTCCAACTTGTAGATTAATTTCTCCTTTCTTCAACTTTCTTGTCACGACCCATTTTCCATAATAGGTCATGATGGCGCCCGACACCGTTGTCAGGCCAGCCGATGCGGAATGTGGTTAAGTACTCATTTTACTTTAGCCAAAGACAGTTATACTAGATTATCGGATTTAAAGATAAGACCAGTAAGGTTCACAAAGTGCTAAAATAGCGATACAGCCCAAAAATAAGTATCTATTACTGTGTGTGCCAGAACCTGGTGTCACAAGCTACAGGCGACTAGTAGAATATACACAAAAGAATAATACACTATCCTACTGTCTGAATCAAAATAGACAGGAACAAAAAGTACAAGAAAAGACTTCTTCGGCTGCGGATCGGCATGAAAGAGAAGCAGATCACCGTAGAAGTCCCCAAGCGTGCTCACTGATGCGCACCAGGATGATGTCCAGATCCACCTGCCTCAAATCCTGTACATTTAAGTACATAAGCGTAGTATGAGTACATAAACCACATGTACTCAGTAAGTATCCCGTCTAATCTCGAAGAAGTAGAGACGAGAGGTCGACTTGATACTTACTACGGTCAAGATAATATAATAATAAAGTGAGATATACAGCATGAAGAATTTCTAATAACACAAGTTTAAGAGAAGAGTCATATTCACGTTCTTGACATAATTAAACTACTAGTTTTCCCTTTTTCATATTAAACAAGTGATCACGTCATATCTAACTGTAAGAATATAAATCATGCACAATCATGCCGAGGTCGACGGCCCGCTCCAACAGAAAAATAAATTGTGCACTGCCGAGGGTCGAGCGGCACGAACCATAGATGCATCTATTATCACCGAGGCGATCGGCCCGATCCATAATCATCAAGAAATATCAAGAAAAACACATAAGGCTCAATTACAAACAAGGGAATTCCTACCAAGGCTCAACAAACTCATACATCCACCTCTCATTTCCTCAAGTCTTTAGCAAATCAAAATGATCATATTGGCAATTTAAAATAAGAGATATTTCCCAATTAGACATGACGTGGGTCCTAAACTACCCGAACAATTATCATTATAGTAGCTACGCACGGACTCTCGTCACCTAGTACGTACGTAGCCCCCGCATTTAACAACAATTACTCATTTAAAATTCTATGGGGACAATTCCCTCTTACAAGGTTAGAAAGGAGACTCACCTCGCTCCAAAGTGCACTCCCAATGTCCAAGAACGAGCCCAAGTCCTTAATTCGAAGTCGGACAATCCCAAACTAATCAAACGAAGTAAGAACTAGTAAATAAAGGCTTACAAGGTTGAGTTCTAGCTATTTAAGCAATTTCCTAACCATTAACACAAGTTTCCTAAATTCCGACCCCGGGCCCACGTGCCCGGATTCCGAGATTTTTCGAAGGAAGTTGTTCTCTATCACCTAAGGATCACAAATATATAATTTCTAGTTCACTACATGGCAAATTATGTGATAAAACCTTAGTTTTCATTAAACCCTAGGTCTAGCTCAAATCCCTTGATTTTACCTAATTTTTAGTGTTAAATCTACCTAATGGTTATGTATTTGAACTAAAAATGAGTGGGGATTACTTACCTTGCAATGTTATGTTGAAACCTCCTCTTTGGAATCACCAAAAT
>NW_017674291.1:91256-95992 GCF_001879085.1 Nicotiana attenuata | reverse complement strand
TACTCGGACTCTTTACCGCAGAAATCCTCCTGGACCTCAACTGGCGATCCTGTCTATCAACAATGGCAACTGACTCCTCCTCGTAGACCAAGCTCTCATCTAACTGAATGGTACTGAAATCTAACACGTGAGAATGGTCGGCATGATACTTCCGAAGCATCGATACATGGAAGACTGGATGAACTCCCGATAAACTGGGAGGTAAAGCAAGCTCATAGGAAACCTCTCCAACTCGCCTCAACACCTCAAAGGGGCCAATAAACCTTGGGCTTAGCTTGCCCTTCTTCCCAAACCTCATAATGCCCTTCATTGGTGAGACTTTCAAGAGAACCTTCTCGCTAATCGTGAATGATACATCACGTGCCTTTTGGTCCGCGTAACTCTTCTGCCTGGACTGAGCTGTGCGGAGCCTCTCCTGAATCAACTTTACCTTATCCAAGGCATCCTGTACCAAATCTGTGCCAAGTAACTTAGCCTCACCGGGCTCAAACCACCCAATAGGAGAACGACAACGCCGACCATACAATGCCTCATACGGGGCCATCTCTATGCTGGACTGATAGCTATTATTGTACGCAAACTCTACCAAGGGCAAGAACTGATCCCACTGCCCTCCAAAGTCGATCACACATGCTCTAAGCATATCCTCTAAATGCTAAACAGTCCGCTCCGACTGCCCGTCAGTCTGAGGATGGAATGCCGTGCTGAGCTCTACGCGAGTCTCCAACTCACTCTGAACAGCTCTCCAGAAATGGGAAGTGAACTGAGGCCCTCTGTCCGATATGATGGAAACCGGCACACCGTGCAACCTGACTATCTCCTGAATGTAAATCTGAGCATATCTCTCCGCCGTATAGGTAGTCGCCACCGGAATGAAGTGGGCCGACTTGGTCAGCCTATCCACAGTAACCCACACTGAATCAACCTTTCGCTGAGTCCGCGACAACCCAACCACGAAATCCATGGTAATGCGCTCCCACTTCCATTCCGGAATGGGCATCTACTGAAGTAGGCCACCTGGCTTCTGGTGCTTATATTTGACCTGCTGGCAATTCAAACATCTAGCAACATAGTCCACTATGTCCTTCTTCATCCTCCGCCACCAGTAGTGCTGTCTCAAGTCGCGATACATCTTCGTGGCACCCGGATGAATGGAATACCTCGAACTGTGGGCCTCCTCTAGAATCCTCTCTCTCAAACCATCAACATTAGGAACACATACACGCCCCTATAGCCATAACACACCATCCTCGCCAATAGAAATCTCCTTGGCACCTCCCTGAAGTACCGTCTCTCTGAGGACCGCCAAATGTGGATCATCGACTGTCGGGCCTTAATCTGCCCCAATAACGAAGACTGAGCAACCACACATGCTAGAACTCGGCTGGGCTCTGAGATGTCCAACCTCACAAGTCTGTTAGCTAAAGACCGGATGTCCAAAGCTAATGGTCTCATCTCGGCAGGAATGAACGCCAAGCTACCCATACTCTCCGCCTTTCTGCTCAAGGCATCCGCGACCACATTCGCTTAGCTGGATGATAAAGAATGGTAATGTCATAATCCTTTAGTAACTCAAGCTACCTGCGCTGTCTCAAATTAAGATCTCTCTGCTTGAACAAATGCTGCAAGCTGCGATGGTCGGTGTAAACCTCACATGACACACCATACAAATAATACCTCCATATCTTGAGAGCATGGACAATCGCTGCCAACTCTAGATCGTGCACAGGTTAATTCTTCTCATGAACCTTCAGCTGACGTGAAGCATACGCAATAACTCGCCCCTCCTGCATCAATACACATCCCAAGCTAACGCGAGAAGCGTCACAATACACTGTATACATCCCTTAACCGGAAGGCAATACAAGAACTGGTGTCGTAGTCAAAGCCGTCTTGAGCTTCTGGAAGCTCTCCTCACAATCATCGGACCAACAGAACGGGGCACCCTTTTGGGTCAATCTGGTCAGAGGTGATGCAATAGATGAAAAGCCCTGCACAAATCGCCGGATATAACCTGCTAATCCCAAGAAACTCCTGATCTCGGTCACTGAAGTAGGACGTGGCCAACTCTGAACTGCCTCAATCTTCTTAGGATCCACCTTAATACCCTCCGCTGACACCACATTCCCCAAGAATGCCACTGACTCCAGCCAAAACTCACACTTAGAGAACTTAGCATAAAGTTGCTGCTCTCGCAAGGTCTGAAGCACTACTCTCAAATGCTGCTCGTGTTCCCCCAGGCTACGCGAGTATATCAGGATGTCGTCAATGAAGACGATGACAAAAGAATCAATATAAGGCCTGAACACCCTGTTCATCAGATCCATAAATGTCGCTGGAGCATTGGTCAAGCCAAAGGACATCACCAGAAACTCATAGTGGCCATATCTAGTCCTGAATGTGGTCTTCGGAACATCTGAATCTCGAATCTTCAACTAATGATACCCTGACCTCAGGTCGATCTTAGAGAACACCCTAGCACCCTGCAGCTAGTCAAACAAATCGTCAATACGGGGTAGTGGATACTTGTTTTTGATGGTGACTTTGTTCAACTGGCGGTAATCAATGCACATCCGCATAGTCCCATCCTTCTTCTTTACAAATAGCACTGGTGCACCCCAGGAGATAAACTGGGCCTAACAAACCCTTTAGCTAACAACTCCTCCAACTGCTCCTTCAGCTCCTTCAGCTCCCTAGGAGCCATACTGTACGGCGAGATAGATATAGGCTGAGTGCCTGGAGCCAAATCAATACAGAAATCAATATCATGATCCGGAGGCATGCCAGGAAGATCAGAAGGAAAAACATCGGCGAACTCTCGGATTACTGGCACTGAATCAATCGTCCGAGACTCTGCGGTGGTGTCTCGAACATAAGCTAAGTAGGCCAAACACCCCTTCTCAACCATGCGTTGAGCCTTCAGGAAGGAAATGACCCTGCTAGGTGTATCCACAGTGGAACCCCTCCACTCCAATCTCGGCAACCTTGGCACCGCTAGAGAAACAGTCTTGGCATGGCAATCTAGAACGGCCTGATATGGAGATAACCAATCCATGCCCAGATTAACCTCAAAATCGATCATATCGAGCAACAGGAGATCTGCTTTAGTCTCAAGACCACAGAAAGTAACCACGCAAGATCGGTAGACCCGGTTCACGACCACAGAATCGCCCACAGGAGTGGACACATGAACAGGAACACCCAAAGGCTCAGGAGAAATAGCCAGGAAACGAGCAAACAGAGATGATTCATATGAATAAGTAGACCCTGGATCAAATAATACTGATGCATCTCTACCACTGACGGAAATAATACCTGTGATAACGGCATCTGAGGCTAATGCATCCGGCCTGGCTGGGAGAGCATAGAATCTAGCTGGAGCACCGGCTGTCTGGCCTCCAACTGACTGAGTAGCAACTGGCTGACCTCTCCCTATCTAGCCTCTACCCCTGGAACGACCTCTACCAGTCTGCTCTCCACCTCTAGGCGGCTGGACCGCTGGTGCTGGAGTCATGGGCTGATGCCCCTGCTGTACTGCCTTGCCCCTAAGCCTGGGGCAGTATCTCCTCATGTGGCTTGCGTCCCCGCATTCAAAACAACGTGGTGCGGCGGCCTGCTGTCCGGATGGCTGACCTTGAATACCAGAAGGCCCACTAGAAGAAGCCTGAGTAGCCGGCGGGCGGTAAGAACTCTCCGGCATAGCACTGAAATAAGGACCGGAAGACTCCGGAGGACCTGAATACCCACTGGATAAACCCTGAATAGCTGGCGGGCGATAAGAACTCTCTGGAATGGCGCTGAAATAGGAGCGCGCTGGAGCACCTCGAGCCGGTGGTGGTGCTGGAACTGGGGGCCTACTAGGCTGACCCCTCCCAAAGTGACCTCTGCCCCTGGCTGGGGTGCCTCTGAACTCTCCTGAGAATCTGGCCCTCTTATCCTGCTGCATCTGCTCTCTACCCCTCAAACGGTAACCCTCAATCCTGCGGGCAATCTCAAGTACTAGCTGATATCCAGTGCCCATCTTTACCTCACGAGCCATACCCGACCGGATAGTGGGATGTAACCCCGCAACAAACCTCCGTACTCTCTCTGCCTCTGTGGGGAGTATCATGAGTGCATGGCAAGACAACTCAGAGAACCTCGCCTCATAGTCGGTCACTGACATATGACCCTGCTCCAGATACTCAAATTGATGACGCAGCTCTTCCCTCTCAGAGGGTGGAATGTACCGATCAAGGAACAACTGAGTGAACGGGCCCCAAGTGAGGGGAGGAGCGCCGCTGGCCTGCTAAGTAAATAAGACTGCCACCATCTACGGGCCCTGCCCTCCAGCTGAAAAGTAGTGAAGTCGACGCCATGCGACTCCAAGATCCTCATATTGTGCATTCTATCCCTGCACCTATCATGAAATCCTGGGCATTCTCATGGCGCTCGCCCCCGAAGACTGGAGGGTGCAACCTGGTCCATCTGTCTAATAACTTCTGCGGATCGCCGTCCACAGCTGGCCTGGGCTGGGGTGCCGTTGCAGCAACTGGCTGGACCCCCTCTGCGGGTAGTGCACCCGGAGTATGATAAACTGCGGCTGCATGACCTGGAGCCTGTGCGGTAGGGGTCTGTGCTCCCCCTCTGCCTGTGAGGTAGCTGGATCTGCTGGAAATAACCAGCCTGAGTCATAGTGTCCATGAACCGAAGCATACGGCCCATCGACCTCCTGAAACTCCCGGTGCAGTCATGAA
>NW_017674291.1:89623-90604 GCF_001879085.1 Nicotiana attenuata | reverse complement strand
AGATGCGGTTATGACAGAAGCAGCAAGCTTCAGTCATTTTCCAAATTCTAACTTCACTCGAGCCTCGCTCGTTTGACGCTCGAGGCCCCCGTGCCCCGCCCGAACATACCGACAAGTCTGAAATCACGAGGCGGACCTACTCGAACCCTCGAAACACTCAAAACAACGCTAAATCGGGGAATCAACCCCAAAACCAAATGAATCAAATACATTGAACTTCAAGTTCTTAATTCTCCTCCAACGGGTCAAAATGCCCTTAAACTACTCGGATTGACACCAAATTTTACGGGTAGGTCTTAACTGATATTTCGGACTTGTACCAAGTTTCGGAATCGAGATCCGAACACGATACCTAGGAAAACAATGATTTCTTAGTTTATTTAAACCTTTGAAACTTTAACTTCACAATTTCACATAAAAATTCATTACTCGGGCTAGGGACCTCGGAATTCGATTCTGGGCATACGCCCAGGTCCCATATTTTCCCACGGACCCTCAGAAATTGTCAAATTACGATTCTGGGTCCGTTTTCCCAAAATGTTGACCGAAGTCAAACTTGGCATTTTTAAAGAAACTGAAAGAAGCAACTATAGACTTATTCTTGCTCAAAACTCTTCTAACTTCCGAACCACCCATCCCCGCAAGTTATAAATTAGCAAAAACAAGTGCGGGAAGTCTTATTTAAGGGAACGGGATTCAAAAATGCAAAACGACCGATCGGGTCGTTACATTTCTACTTATCTGGAACCCCTGCAACATATTGCAGATGTTATAACCACTGCCAGTATCTAATACCCACAACGAAGAATTAGTAGTAGTTAAAGAAACCTTGAAAACATTTTTCATTAAAGTCTTACCTTGTTTCTTGTCCTTTAAAGTTGCAGATACTCTGGGCAGTTTCTTTTCCAATGTCCTATTTTCTTACAATGGAAACATACAGCATCAGATTGGTCAGCTTTGCCTTCTTTGCCTTTGGGTTTG